>NW_027038924.1:2500-42031 GCF_034236695.1 Oncorhynchus nerka
TGGAACAATCAAATCCAGTAGAAAGTACCCACTCGGCCCCCAGCTGTCTGGAACCAGTAGAACCCAGTAGAAGGTACTTACGTGGGGTAGTACTCCATGACCAGAAGGTACTCCACTCGGCCCGGCCCCCAGCCGCCTGGGACCAGTAGAACCCAGTAGAAGGTACTTACGTGGGGTAGTACTCCATGACCAGAAGGTACCCCACTCGGCCCTCGGCCCCCAGCCGTCTGGGACCAGTAGAACCCAGTAGAAGGTACTTACGTGGGGTAGTACTCCATGACCAGAAGGTACTCCCTCGGCCCCTCGGCCCCCAGCCGTCTGGGACCAGTGGAACCAGTAGAAGGTACTTATGTGGGGTAGTACTCCATGACCAGAAGACTCCACTCGGCCCTCGGCCCCCAGCCGTCTAGAACAGTAGAACCCAGTAGAAGGTACCACGTGGGGGTAGTACTCCATGACCAGAAGGTACTCCACACGGCCCTCGGCCCCCAGCCGTTCGTGGCAGCGATGAAGTGTGCGATGTTGTCATGCTCCAGCAGGAGACAATAAATGGAACACTCGTTCAGGAAGTTCTGCCGATTGGCTGAGCTGAACACCTTCACAGCCACCTGTCGCTCGTCCAACAGAACCACAGAGCACCGGGCCGTACCGGCCTCGACCTATCAGCTGACAGAGAGAAAAAGAGGGAGAAGAAGGTTGAAAACACGACTGGATCTCAATTACATTTTGGTCCTCAAACCAATTCTCTCTATGTGCAGCTGTAGCAGCTGTGGTAGGTGTAGATGTGTAGTAGGTAGAATAGTTGTAGTAGGTGTAGATGTGTAGTAGGTGGAATAGTTGTAGTAGGTGTAGATGTGTAGTAGGTAGAATAGTTGTAGTAGGTGTAGATGTGTAGTAGGTGTAGATGTGTAGTAGGTAGAAGTTGTAGTAGGTGTAGATGTGTAGTAGCTGTAGATGTGTATAAGGTAGAATAGTTGTAGTAGGTGTAGATGTGTAGTAGGTTTAGATGTGTAGTAGGTAGAATAGCTGTAGTAGGTGTAGATGTGTAGTAGGTGTAGATGTGTAGTAGGTAGAATAGTTGTAGTAGGTAGAATAGTTGTAGTAGGTGTAGATGTGTAGTAGGTAGAGAAGTTGTAGTAGGTGTAGATGTGTAGTAGTTGTAGATGTGTATAAGGTAGAATAGTTGTAGTAGGTGTAGATGTGTAGTAGGTAGAATAGTTGTAGTAGGTGTAGATGTGTATAAGGTAGAATAGTTGTAGTAGGTGTAGATGTGTAGTAGGTAGAATAGTTGTAGTAGGTGTAGATGTGTATAAGGTATAATAGCTGTAGTAGGTGTAGATGTGTAGTAGGTAGAATAGTTGTAGTAGGTGTAGATGTGTAGTAGGTAGAATAGTTGTAGTAGGTGTAGATGTGTAGTAGGTGTAGATGTGTAGTAGGTAGAATAGTTGTAGTAGGTGTAGATGTGTATAAGGTAGAATAGCTGTAGTAGGTGTAGATGTGTAGTAGGTAGAATAGCTGTAGTAGGTGTAGATGTGTAGTAGGTGTAGATGTGTAGTAGGTAGAATAGTTGTAGTAGGTAGAATAGTTGTAGTAGTTGTAGATGTGTAGTAGGTAGAATAGCTGTAGTAGGTGTAGATGTGTAGTAGGTAGAAAAGTTGTAGTAGGTGTAGATGTGTATAAGGTAGAATAGTTGTAGTAGGTGTAGATGTGTAGTAGTTGTAGAATAGCTGTAGTAGGTGTAGATGTATAGTAGGTAGAATAGTTGTAGTAGGTGTAGATGTGTAGTAGGTAGAATAGTTGTAGTAGGTGTAGATGTGTAGTAGGTGTAGATGTGTATAAGGTAGAATAGTTGTAGTAGGTGTAGATGTGTAGTAGGTGTAGATGTGTATAAGGTAGAATAGCTGTAGTAGGTAGAATAGTTGTAGTAGGTGTAGATGTGTAGTAGGTAGAATAGTTGTAGTAGGTGTATGTGTATAAGGTAGAATAGTTGTAGTAGGTGTAGATGTGTAGTAGGTGTAGATGTGTAGTAGGTAGAATAGCTGTAGTAGGTGTAGATGTGTAGTAGTTGTAGATGTGTATAAGGTAGAATAGTTGTAGTAGGTGTAGATGTGTAGTAGTTGTAGAATAGCTGTAGTAGGTGTAGATGTGTAGTAGGTGTAGATGTGTATAAGGTAGAATAGTTGTAGTAGGTGTAGATGTGTAGTAGGTGTAGATGTGTATAAGGTAGAATAGCTGTAGTAGGTGTAGATGTGTAGTAGGTAGAATAGTTGTAGTAGGTGTAGATGTGTAGTAGGTAGAATAGTTGTAGTAGGTGTAGATGTGTAGTAGGTGTAGATGTGTAGTAGTTGTAGAATAGCTGTAGTAGTTGTAGATGTGTATAAGGTAGAATAGTTGTAGTAGGTGTAGATGTGTAGTAGGTAGAATAGTTGTAGTAGGTGTAGATGTGTAGTAGGTGTAGATGTGTATAAGGTAGAATAGTTGTAGTAGGTGCAGATGTGTAGTAGGTGTAGATGTGTATAAGGTAGAATAGTTGTAGTAGGTGTAGATGTGTAGTAGGTGTAGATGTGTAGTAGGTGTAGATGTGTAGTAGGTGTAGATGTGTAGTAGGTAGAATAGTTGTAGTAGGTGTAGATGTGTAGTAGTTGTAGATGTGTAGTAGGTAGAATAGTTGTAGTAGTTGTAGATGTGTAGTAGGTGTAGATGTGTATAAGGTAGAATAGTTGTAGTAGGTGTAGATGTGTAGTAGGTGTAGATGTGTATAAGGTAGAATAGTTGTAGTAGGTGTAGATGTGTAGTAGGTGTAGATGTGTACAAGGTAGAATAGTTGTAGATGTGTAGTAGGTAAAATAGTTGTAGTAGGTGTAGATGTGTAGTAGGTAGAATAGTTGTAGTAGGTGTAGATGTGTAGTAGTTGTAGATGTGTAGTAGTTGTAGATGTGTACAAGGTAGAATAGTTGTAGATGTGTAGTAGGTGTAGATGTGTAGTAGGTAGAATAGTTGTAGTAGGTGTAGATGTGTAGTAGGTAGAATAGATGTAGTAGGTAGAATAGTTGTAGTAGTTGTAGATGTGTAGTAGGTAGAATAGTTGTAGTAGGTGTAGATGTGTAGTAGGTAGAATAGTTGTAGTAGGTAGAATAGTTGTAGTAGTTGTAGATGTGTAGTAGGTAGAATAGTTGTAGTAGGTGTAGATGTGTAGTAGGTGTAGATGTGTACAAGGTAGAATAGTTGTAGATGTGTAGTAGGTGTAGATGTGTAGTAGGTAGAATAGTTGTAGTAGGTGTAGATGTGTAGTAGGTAGAATAGTTGTAGTAGTTGTAGATGTGTAGTAGGTAGAATAGTTGTAGTAGGTGTAGATGTGTAGTAGGTGTAGATGTGTAGTAGGTAGAATAGTTGTAGTAGGTAGAATAGTTGTAGTAGGTGTAGATGTGTAGTAGTTGTAGATGTGTAGTAGGTAGAATAGTTGTAGTAGGTGTAGATGTGTAGTAGTTGTAGATGTGTACAAGGTAGAATAGTTGTAGTAGGTAGAATAGTTGAAGTAGGTGTAGATGTGTAGTAGGTAGAATAGTTGTAGTAGCTGTAGATGTGTAGTAGGTAGAATAGTTGTAGTAGGTAGAATAGTTGTAGTAGGTGTAGATGTGTAGTAGGTGTAGATGTGTACAAGGTAGAATAGTTGTAGTAGGTAGAATAGTTGTAGTAGGTGTAGATGTGTAGTAGCTGTAGATGTGTATAAGGTAGAATAGTTGTAGTAGGTGTAGATGTGTAGTAGCTGTAGATGTGTATAAGGTAGAATAGTTGTAGTAGGTGTAGATGTGTAGTAGGTAGAATAGTTGTAGTAGGTGTAGATGTGTAGTAGGTAGAATAGTTGTAGTAGGTGTAGATGTGTAGTAGGTAGAATAGTTGTAGTAGGTGTAGATGTGTAGTAGGTAGAATAGTTGTAGTAGGTGTAGATGTGTATAAGGTAGAATAGTTGTAGTAGGTGTAGATGTGTATAAGGTAGAATAGTTGTAGTAGGTGTAGATGTGTATAAGGTAGAATAGCTGTAGTAGGTGTAGATGTGTAGTAGGTGTAGATGTGTATAAGGTAGAATAGCTGTAGTAGGTGTAGATGTGTAGTAGGTAGAATAGTTGTAGTAGGTGTAGATGTGTATAAGGTAGAATAGTTGTAGTAGGTAGAATAGTTGTAGTAGGTGTAGATGTGTATAAGGTAGAATAGTTGTAGTAGGTAGAATAGCTGTAGTAGGTGTAGATGTATAGTAGGTAGAATAGTTGTAGTAGGTGTAGATGTGTTTAAGGTAGAATAGCTGTAGTAGGTGTAGATGTGTATAAGGTAGAATAGTTGTAGTAGGTAGAATAGTTGTAGTAGGTGTAGATGTGTAGTAGGTAGAATAGTTGTAGTAGGTGTAGATGTGTAGTAGGTGTAGATGTGTAGTCGGTAGAATAGTTGTAGTAGTTGTAGATGTGTAGTAGGTAGAATAGTTGTAGTAGGTAGAATAGTTGTAGTAGGTGTAGATGTGTAGTAGGTGTAGATGTGTGAGTCGGTGGGAATAGTTGTAGTAGGTGTAGATGTGGTAAGGTGTAGATGTGTAGTGGTAGAATAGTTGTAGTAGGTGTAGATGTGTAGTAGGTAGAATAGTTGTAGTAGATGTGTAGTAGGTGTAGATGTGTAGTCGGTAGAATAGTTGTAGTAGGTGTAGATGTGTAGTAGGTGTAGATGTGTAGTGGGGTAGAATAGTTGTAGTAGTTGTAGATGTGTAGTAGTTGTAGATGTGTATAATTAGAATAGCTGTAGTAGGTGTAGATGTGTATAAGGTAGAATAGCTGTGGGGTGTAGATGTGTAGTAGTTGTAGATGTGTATAAGGTAGAATAGTTGTAGTAGGTGTAGATGTGTATAAGGTAGAATAGCTGTAGTAGGTGTAGATGTGTAGTAGGTGTAGATGTGTATAAGGTAGAATAGCTGTAGTAGGTGTAGATGTGTAGTAGGTGTAGATGTGTATAAGGTAGAATAGCTGTAGTAGGTGTAGATGTGTTTAAGGTAGAATAGTTGTAGTAGCTGTAGATGTGTAGTAGGTAGAATAGTTGTAGTAGGTGTAGATGTGTTTAAGGTAGAATAGTTGTAGTAGCTGTAGATGTGTAGTAGGTAGAATAGTTGTAGTAGGTAGAATAGTTGTAGTAGTTGTAGATGTGTATAAGGTAGAATAGTTGTAGTAGGTGTAGATGTGTTTAAGGTAGAATAGTTGTAGTAGCTGTAGATGTGTAGTAGGTAGAATAGTTGTAGTAGTTGTAGATGTGTAGTAGGTGTAGATGTGTATAAGGTAGAATAGCTGTAGTAGGTGTAGATGTGTAGTAGGTGTAGATGTGTTTAAGGTAGAATAGTTGTAGTAGCTGTAGATGTGTAGTAGGTAGAATAGTTGTAGTAGGTAGAATAGTTGTAGTAGTTGTAGATGTGTATAAGGTAGAATAGTTGTAGTAGGTGTAGATGTGTTTAAGGTAGAATAGTTGTAGTAGCTGTAGATGTGTAGTAGGTAGAATAGTTGTAGTAGTTGTAGATGTGTAGTAGGTGTAGATGTGTATAAGGTAGAATAGCTGTAGTAGGTGTAGATGTGTATAAGGTAGAATAGTTGTAGTAGGTAGAATAGTTGTAGTAGGTGTAGATGTGTAGTAGGTAGAATAGTTGTAGTAGGTGTAGATGTGTAGTAGGTGTAGATGTGTAGTCGGTAGAATAGTTGTAGTAGTTGTAGATGTGTAGTAGGTAGAATAGTTGTAGTAGGTAGAATAGTTGTAGTAGGTGTAGATGTGTAGTAGGTGTAGATGTGTAGTAGCTGTAGATGTGTATAAGGTAGAATAGTTGTAGTAGGTGTAGATGTGTAGTAGGTAGAATAGTTGTAGTAGGTGTAGATGTGTAGTAGGTAGAATAGTTGTAGTAGATGTGTAGTAGGTGTAGATGTGTAGTCGGTAGAATAGTTGTAGTAGGTGTAGATGTGTAGTAGGTAGAATAGTTGTAGTAGATGTGTAGTAGGTGTAGATGTGTATAAGGTAGAATAGCTGTAGTAGGTGTAGATGTGTAGTAGTTGTAGATGTGTATAAGGTAGAATAGTTGTAGTAGGTGTAGATGTGTATAAGGTAGAATAGCTGTAGTAGGTGTAGATGTGTAGTAGGTAGAATAGTTGTAGTAGATGTGTAGTAGGTGTAGATGTGTATAAGGTAGAATAGCTGTAGTAGGTGTAGATGTGTAGTAGTTGTAGATGTGTATAAGGTAGAATAGTTGTAGTAGGTGTAGATGTGTAGTAGGTAGAATAGTTGTAGTAGGTGTAGATGTGTAGTAGGTAGAATAGTTGTAGTAGGTGTAGATGTGTATAAGTAGAATAGCTGTAGTAGGTGTAGATGTATAGTAGGTAGAATAGTTGTAGTAGGTGTAGATGTGTAGTAGGTAGAATAGCTGTAGTAGGTGTAGATGTGTAGTAGTTGTAGATGTGTATAAGGTAGAATAGCTGTAGTAGGTGTAGATGTGTATAAGGTAGAATAGCTGTAGTAGGTGTAGATGTGTAGTAGTTGTAGATGTGTATAAGGTAGAATAGTTGTAGTAGGTGTAGATGTGTATAAGGTAGAATAGCTGTAGTAGGTGTAGATGTATAGTAGGTAGAATAGTTGTAGTAGGTGTAGATGTGTAGTAGGTGTAGATGTGTAGTAGGTAGAATAGTTGTAGTAGGTGTAGATGTGTAGTAGCTGTAGATGTGTATAAGGTAGAATAGGTGTAGTAGTTGTAGATGTGTAGTAGGTAGAATAGTTGTAGTAGGTGTAGATGTGTAGTAGGTGTAGATGTGTAGTAGGTAGAATAGTTGTAGTAGGTGTAGATGTGTAGTAGCTGTAGATGTGTATAAAGGTAGAATAGGTGTAGTAGTTGTAGATGTGTATAAGGTAGAATAGTTGTAGTAGGTGTAGATGTGTATAAGGTAGAATAGTTGTAGTAGGTGTAGATGTGTAGTAGGTGTAGATGTGTAGTAGTTGTAGATGTGTACAAGGTAGAATAGTTGTAGTAGGTAGAATAGTTGAAGTAGGTGTAGATGTGTAGTAGGTGTAGATGTGCCAAGTTGTAGATATGTACAAGGTAGAATAGTTGTAGTAGGTAGAATAGTTGAAGTAGGTGTAGAAATGTGTAGTAGGTAGAATAGTTGTAGTAGGTGTAGATGTGTAGTAGGTAGAATAGTTGTAGTAGGTGTAGATGTGTAGTAGGTGTAGATGTGTATAAGGTAGAATAGTTGTAGTAGGTGTAGATGTGTAGTAGGTGTAGATGTGTACAAGGTAGAATGTTGTAGTAGGTAGAATTAGTTGTAGTAGTGTAGGTGTGTTAAGTAGGAGAAATATTTTAGTAGGTAGAATAGTTGTAGTAGGTGTAGATGTGTAGTAGGTGTAGATGTGTAGTAGGTGTAGATGTGTACAAGGTAGAATAGTTGTAGTAGGTGTAGATGTGTAGTAGCTGTAGATGTGTATAAGGTAGAATAGTTGTAGTAGGTGTAGATGTGTAGTAGCTGTAGATGTGTATAAGGTAGAATAGTTGTAGTAGGTGTAGATGTGTAGTAGGTAGAATAGTTGTAGTAGGTGTAGATGTGTAGTAGGTAGAATAGTTGTAGTAGGTGTAGATGTGTAGTAGGTAGAATAGTTGTAGTAGGTGTAGATGTGTAGTAGGTAGAATAGTTGTAGTAGGTGTAGATGTGTAGTAGGTAGAATAGTTGTAGTAGGTGTAGATGTGTATAAGGTAGAATAGTTGTAGTAGGTGTAGATGTGTATAAGGTAGAATAGTTGTAGTAGGTGTAGATGTGTATAAGGTAGAATAGTTGTAGTAGGTGTAGATGTGTATAAGGTAGAATAGCTGTAGTAGGTGTAGATGTGTAGTAGGTGTAGATGTGTATAAGGTAGAATAGCTGTAGTAGGTGTAGATGTGTAGTAGGTAGAATAGTTGTAGTAGGTGTAGATGTGTATAAGGTAGAATAGTTGTAGTAGGTAGAATAGTTGTAGTAGGTGTAGATGTGTACTAGGTAGAATAGCTGTAGTAGGTGTAGATGTATAGTAGGTAGAATAGTTGTAGTAGGTGTAGATGTGTTTAAGGTAGAATAGCTGTAGTAGGTGTAGATGTGTATAAGGTAGAATAGTTGTAGTAGGTAGAATAGTTGTAGTAGGTGTAGATGTGTAGTAGGTAGAATAGTTGTAGTAGGTGTAGATGTGTAGTAGGTGTAGATGTGTAGTAGGTAGAATAGTTGTAGTAGGTGTAGATGTGTAGTAGCTGTAGATGTGTATAAGGTAGAATAGGTGTAGTAGTTGTAGATGTGTATAAGGTAGAATAGTTGTAGTAGGTGTAGATGTGTAGTAGGTGTAGATGTGTAGTAGCTGTAGATGTGTATAAGGTAGAATAGTTGTAGTAGGTGTAGATGTGTAGTAGGTAGAATAGTTGTAGTAGGTGTAGATGTGTAGTAGGTAGAATAGTTGTAGTAGATGTGTAGTAGGTGTAGATGTGTAGTCGGTAGAATAGTTGTAGTAGGTGTAGATGTGTAGTAGGTGTAGATGTGTAGTCGGTAGAATAGTTGTAGTAGTTGTAGATGTGTAGTAGTTGTAGATGTGTATAAGGTAGAATAGTTGTAGTAGGTGTAGATGTGTATAAGTAGAATAGCTGTAGTAGGTGTAGATGTGTAGTAGTTGTAGATGTGTATAAGGTAGAATAGCTGTAGTAGGTGTAGATGTGTAGTAGTTGTAGATGTGTATAAGGTAGAATAGTTGTAGTAGGTGTAGATGTGTATAAGGTAGAATAGCTGTAGTAGGTGTAGATGTATAGTAGGTAGAATAGTTGTAGTAGGTGTAGATGTGTAGTAGGTGTAGATGTGTAGTAGGTAGAATAGTTGTAGTAGGTGTAGATGTGTAGTAGCTGTAGATGTGTATAAGGTAGAATAGGTGTAGTAGTTGTAGATGTGTAGTAGGTAGAATAGTTGTAGTAGGTGTAGATGTGTAGTAGGTGTAGATGTGTAGTAGGTAGAATAGTTGTAGTAGGTGTAGATGTGTAGTAGCTGTAGATGTGTATAAGGTAGAATAGGTGTAGTAGTTGTAGATGTGTATAAGGTAGAATAGTTGTAGTAGGTGTAGATGTGTATAAGGTAGAATAGTTGTAGTAGGTGTAGATGTGTAGTAGTTGTAGATGTGTACAAGGTAGAATAGTTGTAGTAGGTAGAATAGTTGAAGTAGGTGTAGATGTGTAGTAGGTGTAGATGTGTAGTAGTTGTAGATGTGTACAAGGTAGAATAGTTGTAGTAGGTAGAATAGTTGAAGTAGGTGTAGATGTGTAGTAGGTAGAATAGTTGTAGTAGGTGTAGATGTGTAGTAGGTAGAATAGTTGTAGTAGGTGTAGATGTGTAGTAGGTGTAGATGTGTATAAGGTAGAATAGTTGTAGTAGGTGTAGATGTGTAGTAGGTGTAGATGTGTACAAGGTAGAATAGTTGTAGTAGGTAGAATAGTTGAAGTAGGTGTAGATGTGTAGTAGGTAGAATAGTTGTAGTAGGTGTAGATGTGTAGTAGGTAGAATAGTTGTAGTAGGTAGAATAGTTGTAGTAGGTGTAGATGTGTAGTAGGTGTAGATGTGTAGTAGGTGTAGATGTGTACAAGGTAGCATAGTTGTAGTAGGTGTAGATGTGTAGTAGCTGTAGATGTGTATAAGGTAGAATAGTTGTAGTAGGTGTAGATGTGTAGTAGCTGTAGATGTGTATAAGGTAGAATAGTTGTAGTAGGTGTAGATGTGTAGTAGGTAGAATAGTTGTAGTAGGTGTAGATGTGTAGTAGGTAGAATAGTTGTAGTAGGTGTAGATGTGTAGTAGGTAGAATAGTTGTAGTAGGTGTAGATGTGTAGTAGGTAGAATAGTTGTAGTAGGTGTAGATGTGTAGTAGGTAGAATAGTTGTAGTAGGTGTAGATGTGTATAAGGTAGAATAGTTGTAGTAGGTGTAGATGTGTATAAGGTAGAATAGTTGTAGTAGGTGTAGATGTGTATAAGGTAGAATAGTTGTAGTAGGTGTAGATGTGTATAAGGTAGAATAGCTGTAGTAGGTGTAGATGTGTAGTAGGTGTAGATGTGTATAAGGTAGAATAGCTGTAGTAGGTGTAGATGTGTAGTAGGTAGAATAGTTGTAGTAGGTGTAGATGTGTATAAGGTAGAATAGTTGTAGTAGGTAGAATAGTTGTAGTAGGTGTAGATGTGTACTAGGTAGAATAGCTGTAGTAGGTGTAGATGTATAGTAGGTAGAATAGTTGTAGTAGGTGTAGATGTGTTTAAGGTAGAATAGCTGTAGTAGGTGTAGATGTGTATAAGGTAGAATAGTTGTAGTAGGTAGAATAGTTGTAGTAGGTGTAGATGTGTAGTAGGTAGAATAGTTGTAGTAGGTGTAGATGTGTAGTAGGTGTAGATGTGTATGGGTAGAATAGTTGTAGTAGTTGTAGATGTGTAGTAGGTGAATAGTTGTAGTAGGTAGAATAGTTGTAGTAGGTGTAGATGTGTAGTAGGTGTAGATGTGTAGTCGGTAGAATAGTTGTAGTAGGTGTAGATGTGTAGTAGGTGTAGATGTGTAGTAGGTAGAATAGTTGTAGTAGGTGTAGATGTGTAGTAGGTAGAATAGTTGTAGTAGATGTGTAGTAGGTGTAGATGTGTAGTCGGTAGAATAGTTGTAGTAGGTGTAGATGTGTAGTAGGTGTAGATGTGTAGTCGGTAGAATAGTTGTAGTAGTTGTAGATGTGTATAAGGTAGAATAGCTGTAGTAGGTGTAGATGTGTATAAGGTAGAATAGCTGTAGTAGGTGTAGATGTGTAGTAGTTGTAGATGTGTATAAGGTAGAATAGTTGTAGTAGGTGTAGATGTGTATAAGGTAGAATAGCTGTAGTAGGTGTAGATGTGTAGTAGGTGTAGATGTGTATAAGGTAGAATAGCTGTAGTAGGTGTAGATGTGTAGTAGGTAGAATAGTTGTAGTAGGTGTAGATGTGTATAAGGTAGAATAGTTGTAGTAGGTAGAATAGTTGTAGTAGGTGTAGATGTGTACTAGGTAGAATAGCTGTAGTAGGTGTAGATGTATAGTAGGTAGAATAGTTGTAGTAGGTAGAATAGTTGTAGTAGTTGTAGATGTGTATAAGGTAGAATAGTTGTAGTAGGTGTAGATGTGTTTAAGGTAGAATAGTAGTAGTAGCTGTAGATGTGTAGTAGGTAGAATAGTTGTAGTAGGTAGAATGGTTGTAGTAGGTGTAGATGTGTAGTAGGTAGAATAGTTGTAGTAGTTGTAGATGTGTAGTAGGTGTAGATGTGTATAAGGTAGAATAGCTGTAGTAGGTGTAGATGTGTATAAGGTAGAATAGTTGTAGTAGGTAGAATAGTTGTAGTAGGTGTAGATGTGTAGTCGGTAGAATAGTTGTAGTAGTTGTAGATGTGTAGTAGGTAGAATAGTTGTAGTAGGTAGAATAGTTGTAGTAGGTGTAGATGTGTAGTAGGTGTAGATGTGTAGTCGGGGTAGAATAGTTTGTAGTAGGTGTAGATGTGTAGTAGGTGTGAGATGTGTAGTAGGTAGAATAGTTGTAGTAGGTGTAGATGTGTAGTAGGTAGAATAGTTGTAGTAGATGTGTAGTAGGTGTAGATGTGTAGTCGGTAGAATAGTTGTAGTAGGTGTAGATGTGTAGTAGGTGTAGATGTGTAGTCGGTAGAATAGTTGTAGTAGTTGTAGATGTGTGTATAGTAGGTAGAATAGTTGTAGTAGTTGTAGATGTGTAGTAGTTGTAGATGTAGTAGGTAGAATAGTTGTAGTAGGTGTAGATGTGTAGTAGGTAGAATAGTTGTAGTAGATGTGTAGTAGGTGTAGATGTGTAGTCGGGTAGAATAGTTGTAGTAGGTGTAGATGTGTAGTAGGTGTAGATGTGTAGTCGGTAGAATAGTTGTAGTAGTTGTAGATGTGTATAAGGTAGAATAGCTGTAGTAGGTGTAGATGTGTAGTAGTTGTAGATGTGTATAAGGTAGAATAGTTGTAGTAGGTGTAGATGTGTATAAGGTAGAATAGCTGTAGTAGGTGTAGATGTATAGTAGGTAGAATAGTTGTAGTAGGTGTAGATGTGTAGTAGGTGTAGATGTGTAGTAGGTAGAATAGTTGTAGTAGGTGTAGATGTGTAGTAGCTGTAGATGTGTATAAGGTAGAATAGCTGTAGTAGGTGTAGATGTGTAGTAGGTAGAATAGTTGTAGTAGGTGTAGATGTGTAGTAGGTGTAGATGTGCATAAGGTAGAATAGCTGTAGTAGGTGTAGATGTGTAGTAGGTAGAATAGTTGTAGTAGGTGTAGATGTGTATAAGGTAGAATAGTTGTAGTAGGTAGAATAGTTGTAGTAGGTGTAGATGTGTACTAGGTAGAATAGCTGTAGTAGGTGTAGATGTATAGTAGGTAGAATAGTTGTAGTAGGTAGAATAGTTGTAGTAGTTGTAGATGTGTATAAGGTAGAATAGTTGTAGTAGGTGTAGATGTGTTTAAGGTAGAATAGTTGTAGTAGCTGTAGATGTGTAGTAGGTGTAGATGTGTATAAGGTAGAATAGCTGTAGTAGGTGTAGATGTGTATAAGGTAGAATAGTTGTAGTAGGTAGAATAGTTGTAGTAGGTGTAGATGTGTAGTAGGTAGAATAGTTGTAGTAGGTGTAGATGTGTAGTAGGTGTAGATGTGTAGTCGGTAGAATAGTTGTAGTAGTTGTAGATGTGTAGTAGGTAGAATAGTTGTAGTAGGTAGAATAGTTGTAGTAGGTGTAGATGTGTAGTAGGTGTAGATGTGTAGTCGGTAGAATAGTTGTAGTAGGTGTAGATGTGTAGTAGGTGTAGATGTGTAGTAGGTAGAATAGTTGTAGTAGGTGTAGATGTGTAGTAGGTAGAATAGTTGTAGTAGATGTGTAGTAGGTGTAGATGTGTAGTCGGTAGAATAGTTGTAGTAGGTGTAGATGTGTAGTAGGTGTAGATGTGTAGTCGGTAGAATAGTTGTAGTAGTTGTAGATGTGTATAAGGTAGAATAGCTGTAGTAGGTGTAGATGTGTATAAGGTAGAATAGCTGTAGTAGGTGTAGATGTGTAGTAGTTGTAGATGTGTATAAGGTAGAATAGTTGTAGTAGGTGTAGATGTGTATAAGGTAGAATAGCTGTAGTAGGTGTAGATGTGTAGTAGGTGTAGATGTGTATAAGGTAGAATAGCTGTAGTAGGTGTAGATGTGTAGTAGGTAGAATAGTTGTAGTAGGTGTAGATGTGTATAAGGTAGAATAGTTGTAGTAGGTAGAATAGTTGTAGTAGGTGTAGATGTGTACTAGGTAGAATAGCTGTAGTAGGTGTAGATGTATAGTAGGTAGAATAGTTGTAGTAGGTAGAATAGTTGTAGTAGTTGTAGATGTGTATAAGGTAGAATAGTTGTAGTAGGTGTAGATGTGTTTAAGGTAGAATAGTTGTAGTAGCTGTAGATGTGTAGTAGGTAGAATAGTTGTAGTAGGTAGAATAGTTGTAGTAGGTGTAGATGTGTAGTAGGTAGAATAGTTGTAGTAGTTGTAGATGTGTAGTAGGTGTAGATGTGTATAAGGTAGAATAGCTGTAGTAGGTGTAGATGTGTATAAGGTAGAATAGTTGTAGTAGGTAGAATAGTTGTAGTAGGTGTAGATGTGTAGTCGGTAGAATAGTTGTAGTAGTTGTAGATGTGTAGTAGGTAGAATAGTTGTAGTAGGTAGAATAGTTGTAGTAGGTGTAGATGTGTAGTAGGTGTAGATGTGTAGTCGGTAGAATAGTTGTAGTAGGTGTAGATGTGTAGTCGGTAGAATAGTTGTAGTAGTTGTAGATGTGTAGTAGGTAGAATAGTTGTAGTAGGTAGAATAGTTGTAGTAGGTGTAGATGTGTAGTAGGTGTAGATGTGTAGTCGGTAGAATAGTTGTAGTAGGTGTAGATGTGTAGTAGGTGTAGATGTGTAGTAGGTAGAATAGTTGTAGTAGGTGTAGATGTGTAGTAGGTAGAATAGTTGTAGTAGATGTGTAGTAGGTGTAGATGTGTAGTCGGTAGAATAGTTGTAGTAGGTGTAGATGTGTAGTAGGTGTAGATGTGTAGTCGGTAGAATAGTTGTAGTAGTTGTAGATGTGTAGTAGGTAGAATAGTTGTAGTAGTTGTAGATGTGTAGTAGTTGTAGATGTGTAGTAGGTAGAATAGTTGTAGTAGGTGTAGATGTGTAGTAGGTAGAATAGTTGTAGTAGATGTGTAGTAGGTGTAGATGTGTAGTCGGTAGAATAGTTGTAGTAGGTGTAGATGTGTAGTAGGTGTAGATGTGTAGTCGGTAGAATAGTTGTAGTAGTTGTAGATGTGTATAAGGTAGAATAGCTGTAGTAGGTGTAGATGTGTATAAGGTAGAATAGCTGTAGTAGGTGTAGATGTGTAGTAGTTGTAGATGTGTATAAGGTAGAATAGTTGTAGTAGGTGTAGATGTGTATAAGGTAGAATAGCTGTAGTAGGTGTAGATGTATAGTAGGTAGAATAGTTGTAGTAGGTGTAGATGTGTAGTAGGTGTAGATGTGTAGTAGGTAGAATAGTTGTAGTAGGTGTAGATGTGTAGTAGCTGTAGATGTGTATAAGGTAGAATAGCTGTAGTAGGTGTAGATGTGTAGTAGGTAGAATAGTTGTAGTAGGTGTAGATGTGTAGTAGGTGTAGATGTGCATAAGGTAGAATAGCTGTAGTAGGTGTAGATGTGTAGTAGGTAGAATAGTTGTAGTAGGTGTAGATGTGTATAAGGTAGAATAGTTGTAGTAGGTAGAATAGTTGTAGTAGGTGTAGATGTGTACTAGGTAGAATAGCTGTAGTAGGTGTAGATGTATAGTAGGTAGAATAGTTGTAGTAGGTAGAATAGTTGTAGTAGTTGTAGATGTGTATAAGGTAGAATAGTTGTAGTAGGTGTAGATGTGTTTAAGGTAGAATAGTTGTAGTAGCTGTAGATGTGTAGTAGGTGTAATAACTGTAATAACTGTAATAACTGTAGTAACTGTAATAACTGTAGTAACTGTAATAACTGTAGTAGCTGTAATAACTGTAGTAACTGTAGTAGCTGTAGTAGCTGTAATAACTGTAGTAACTGTAGTAACTGTAATAACTGTAGTAGCTGTAATAACTGTAGTAGCTGTAATAACTGTAGTAGCTGTAATAACTGTAGTAGCTGTAATAACTGTAGTAGCTGTAATAACTGTAGTAGCTGTAATACCTGTAGTAACTGTAATAACTGTAATAACTGTAGTAGCTGTAATAACTGTAGTAGCTGTAGTAGCTGTAGTAGCTGTAGTAACTGTAATAACTGTAGTAGCTGTAATAACTGTAGTAACTGTAATAACTGTAGTAACTGTAATAACTGTAGTAGCTGTAGTAACTGTAATAACTGTAGTAACTGTAATAACTGTAGTAGCTGTAGTAACTGTAGTAACTGTAATAACTGTAGTAACTGTAGTAGCTGTAATAACTGTAATAACTGTAGTAGCTGTAATAACTGTAGTAGCTGTAATAACTGTAGTAACTGTAGTAGCTGTAATAACTGTAATAACTGTAGTAGCTGTAATAACTGTAGTAGCTGTAATAACTGTAGTAACTGTAGTAGCTGTAGTAGCTGTAATAACTGTAATAACTGTAGTAACTGTAATAACTGTAGTAACTGTAGTAGCTGTAATAACTGTAGTAGCTGTAATAACTGTAATAACTGTAGTAGCTGTAATAACTGTAGTAGCTGTAATAACTGTAGTAACTGTAGTAGCTGTAGTAGCTGTAATAACTGTAATAACTGTAGTAACTGTAGTAGCTGTAATAACTGTAATAACTGTAGTAACTGTAGTAGCTGTAATAACTGTAATAACTGTAGTAGCTGTAATAACTGTAGTAACTGTAATAACTATAATAACTGTAGTAGCTGTAGCTGCTGTAATAACTGTAATAACTGTAGTAACTGTAGTAGCTGTAATAACTGTAGTAACTGTAGTAACTGTAATAACTATAATAACTGTAGTAACTGTAGCTGCTGTAATAACTGTAATAACTGTAGTAGCTGTAGTAGCTGTAATAACTGTAATAACTGTAGTAGCTGTAATAACTGTAGTAACTGTAATAACTGTAGTAGCTGTAATAACTGTAGTAACTGTAGTAGCTGTAATAACTGTAATAACTGTAGTAACTGTAGTAGCTGTAATAACTGTAGTAGCTGTAATAACTGTAGTAACTGTAATAACTATAATAACTGTAGTAGCTGTAATAACTGTAGTAGCTGTAATAACTGTAGTAACTGTAGTAGCTGTAATAACTGTAGTAGCTGTAATAACTGTAGTAACTGTAGTAGCTGTAGTAGCTGTAATAACTGTAATAACTATAATAACTGTAGTAGCTGTAATAACTGTAGTAGCTATAATAACTGTAGTAACTATAATAACTGTAGTAGCTGTAATAACTGTAGTAGCTGTAGTAACTGTAGTAGCTGTAATAACTGTAATAACTGTAGTAGCTGTAGTAGCTGTAATAACTAGTAACTGTAGTAACTGTAATAACTGTAGTAGCTGTAGTAGCTGTAATACCTGTAGTAACTGTAGTAACTGTAATAACTGTAGTAGCTGTAGTAGCTGTAATAACTGTAGTAACTGTAGTAACTGTAATAGCTGTAATAACTGTAGTAGCTGTAATAACTGTAGTAGCTGTAATAACTGTAGTAGCTGTAGTAACTGTAGTAACTGTAATAACTGTAGTAGCTGTAGTAGCTGTAGTAACTGTAGTAGCTGTAATAACTGTAGTAGCTGTAGTAGCTGTAGTAGCTGTAATAACTGTAGTAGCTGTAATAACTGTAGTAGCTGTAGTAACTGTAATAGCTGTAGTAGCTGTAATAACTGTAGTAGCTGTAATAACTGTAGTAACTGTAGTAGCTGTAATAACTGTAGTAACTGTAGTAGCTGTAATAACTGTAGTAACTGTAGTAGCTGTAATAACTGTAGTAACTGTAGTAACTGTAGTAGCTGTAATAACTGTAGTAACTGTAATAACTGTAGTAACTGTAGTAGCTGTAATAACTGTAGTAGCTGTAGTAGCTGTAATAACTGTAGTAACTGTAGTAACTGTAGTAGCTGTAATAACTGTAGTAACTGTAATACCTGTAGTAGCTGTAATAACTGTAGTAACTGTAGTAGCTGTAATAACTGTAGTAGCTGTAGTAGCTGTAATAACTATAATAACTGTAGTAGCTGTAATACCTGTAGTAACTGTAATAACTGTAGTAGCTGTAGTAGCTGTAATAACTGTAGTAACTGTAGTAACTATAATAACTGTAGTAACTGTAGTAGCTGTAGTAGCTGTAATACCTGTAGTAACTGTAATAACTGTAGTAGCTGTAATAACTGTAGTAACTGTAATACCTGTAGTAACTGTAATACCTGTAGTAACTGTAATAACTGTAGTAACTGTAATACCTGTAGTAACTGTAATTACTGTAATAACTGTAGTAACTGTAGTAGATGTAGTAGCTATAATAACTGTAGTAACTGTAGTAACTGTAGTAGCTGTAATAACTGTAATAACTGTAGTAGCTGTAGTAGCTGTAATAACTGTAATAACTGTAGTAACTGTAATACCTGTAGTAACTGTAATTACTGTAATAACTGTAGTAACTGTAGTAGATGTAGTAGCTATAATAACTGTAGTAACTGTAGTAACTGTAGTAGCTGTAATAACTGTAGTAGCTGTAGCTGCTGTAATAACTGTAATAACTGTAGTAACTGTAGTAACTGTAGTAGCTGTAATAACTGTAGTAACTGTAATAACTGTAGTAGCTGTAGTAACTGTAGTAGCTGTAGTAGCTGTAATAACTGTAGTAGCTGTAGTAACTGTAGTAACTGTAGTAGCTGTAATAACTGTAGTAACTGTAATAACTGTAGTAGCTGTAGTAACTGTAGTAGCTGTAGTAGCTGTAATAACTGTAGTAGCTGTAATAACTGTAGTAGCTGTAGTAACTGTAATAACTGTAGTAGCTGTAGTAGCTGTAATAACTAGTAACTGTAGTAACTGTAATAACTGTAGTAGCTGTAGTAGCTGTAATACCTGTAGTAACTGTAGTAACTGTAATAACTGTAGTAGCTGTAGTAGCTGTAATAACTGTAGTAACTGTAGTAGCTGTAGTAGCTGTAGTAGCTGTAATACCTGTAGTAACTGTAATAACTGTAGTAGCTGTAGTAGCTGTAGTAACTGTAGTAGCTGTAATACCTGTAGTAACTGTAATAACTGTAGTAGCTGTAGTAGCTGTAGTAACTGTAATAGCTGTAGTAGCTGTAATACCTGTAGTAACTGTAATAACTGTAGTAGCTGTAGTAACTGTAGTAACTGTAATAACTGTAGTAGCTGTAGTAGCTGTAATAACTATAATACCTGTAGTAACTGTAGTAACTGTAATAACTGTAGTAGCTGTAGTAACTGTAGTAACTGTAATAACTGTAGTAGCTGTAATAACTGTAGTAACTGTAATAACTGTAGTAGCTGTAGTAACTGTAGTAACTGTAATAACTGTAGTAACTGTAGTAGCTGTAATAACTGTAATAACTGTAGTAGCTGTAGTAGCTGTAATAACTGTAATAACTGTAGTAGCTGTAGTAACTGTAATAACTATAATAACTGTAATAACTGTAATAACTGTAGTAACTGTAATAACTGTAGTAACTGTAGTAACTGTAGTAGCTGTAATAACTGTAGTAACTGTAATAACTGTAGTAACTGTAGTAGCTGTAATAACTGTAGTAGCTGTAGTAGCTGTAATAACTGTAGTAACTGTAGTAACTGTAGTAGCTGTAATAACTGTAGTAACTGTAATACCTGTAGTAACTGTAATAACTGTAATAACTGTAGTAACTGTAATAACTGTAGTAACTGTAATAACTGTAGTAACTGTAGTAACTGTAGTAGCTGTAATAACTGTAGTAACTGTAATAACTGTAGTAACTGTAATAACTGTAGTAACTGTAATACCTGTAGTAACTGTAGTAACTGTAATAACTGTAGTAGCTGTAATACCTGTAGTAACTGTAATAACTGTAGTAGCTGTAGTAGCTGTAATAACTGTAGTAACTGTAGTAACTGTAATAACTGTAGTAACTGTAGTAACTGTAGTAGCTGTAATAACTGTAGTAACTGTAATAACTGTAGTAACTGTAATAACTGTAGTAACTGTAATAACTGTAGTAACTGTAGTAGCTGTAATAACTGTAGTAACTGTAATAACTGTAGTAACTGTAGTAGCTGTAATAACTGTAGTAACTGTAATAACTGTAATAACTGTAGTAACTGTAATAACTGTAGTAACTGTAATAACTGTAGTAACTGTAATAACTGTAGTAACTGTAGTAGCTATAATAACTGTAGTAACTGTAATAACTGTAGTAACTGTAATAACTGTAGTAACTGTAGTAGCTATAATACCTGTAGTAACTGTAATACCTGTAGTAACTGTAGTAACTGTAGTAACTGTAGTAGCTGTAATAACTGTAGTAACTGTAGTAACTGTAGTAGCTGTAATAACTGTAGTAACTGTAATAACTGTAGTAACTGTAATAACTGTAGTAACTGTAATACCTGTAATACCTGTAGTAACTGTAATAACTGTAGTAACTGTAGTAGCTATAATACCTGTAGTAACTGTAATAACTGTAGTAACTGTAGTAGCTGTAATAACTGTAATAACTGTAGTAGCTATAATACCTGTAGTAACTGTAATAACTGTAGTAGCTGTAATACCTGTAGTAACTGTAATAACTGTAGTAGCTGTAGTAGCTGTAGCTGCTGTAATAACTGTAATAACTGTAATAACTGTAGTAGCTATAATACCTGTAGTAACTGTAATAACTGTAGTAGCTGTAGTAGCTGTAGTAACTGTAGTAGCTGTAATACCTGTAGTAACTGTAATAACTGTAGTAACTGTAATAACTGTAATAACTGTAATAACTGTAATAACTGTAGTAGCTGTAGCTGCTGTAATAACTGTAATAACTGTAATAACTGTAGTAACTGTAATAACTGTAGTAGCTGTAGCTGCTGTAATAACTGTAATAACTGTAATACCTGTAGTAACTGTAATAACTGTAATAACTGTAATAACTGTAGTAGCTGTAATACCTGTAGTAACTGTAATAACTGTAGTAGCTGTAGTAACTGTAATAACTGTAGTAACTGTAGTAACTGTAATAACTGTAGTAACTGTAATAACTGTAGTAGCTGTAATAACTGTAGTAGCTGTAATAACTGTAGTAACTGTAATAACTGTAGTAGCTGTAATAACTGTAGTAACTGTAATAACTGTAGTAGCTGTAGTAACTGTAGTAACTGTAGTAACTGTAATAACTGTAGTAACTGTAATAACTGTAGTAACTGTAGTAGCTATAATAACTGTAGTAACTGTAATAACTGTAGTAACTGTAATAACTGTAGTAACTGTAGTAGCTATAATACCTGTAGTAACTGTAATACCTGTAGTAACTGTAGTAACTGTAGTAACTGTAGTAGCTGTAATAACTGTAGTAACTGTAGTAACTGTAGTAGCTGTAATAACTGTAGTAACTGTAATAACTGTAGTAACTGTAATAACTGTAGTAACTGTAATACCTGTAATACCTGTAGTAACTGTAATAACTGTAGTAACTGTAGTAGCTATAATACCTGTAGTAACTGTAATAACTGTAGTAACTGTAGTAGCTGTAATAACTGTAATAACTGTAGTAGCTATAATACCTGTAGTAACTGTAATAACTGTAGTAGCTGTAATACCTGTAGTAACTGTAATAACTGTAGTAGCTGTAGTAGCTGTAGCTGCTGTAATAACTGTAATAACTGTAATAACTGTAATAACTGTAGTAGCTGTAGTAGCTGTAGTAACTGTAGTAGCTGTAATACCTGTAGTAACTGTAATAACTGTAGTAACTGTAATAACTGTAATAACTGTAATAACTGTAATAACTGTAGTAGCTGTAGTAGCTGTAGTAACTGTAGTAGCTGTAATACCTGTAGTAACTGTAATAACTGTAGTAACTGTAATAACTGTAATAACTGTAATAACTGTAATAACTGTAGTAGCTGTAGCTGCTGTAATAACTGTAATAACTGTAATAACTGTAGTAGCTGTAGCTGCTGTAATAACTGTAATAACTGTAGTAGCTGTAGCTGCTGTAATAACTGTAATAACTGTAATAACTGTAGTAACTGTAATAACTGTAGTAGCTGTAGCTGCTGTAATAACTGTAATAACTGTAATACCTGTAGTAACTGTAATAACTGTAATAACTGTAATAACTGTAGTAGCTGTAGTAACTGTAATAACTGTAATAACTGTAATACCTGTAGTAACTGTAATAACTGTAATAACTGTAATAACTGTAATACCTGTAGTAACTGTAATAACTGTAATAACTGTAATACCTGTAGTAACTGTAATAACTGTAGTAACTGTAATAACTGTAGTAACTGTAGTAACTGTAATAACTGTAGTAACTGTAATAACTGTAGCTGCTGTAATAACTGTAATAACTGTAATACCTGTAGTAACTGTAATAACTGTAATAACTGTAATAACTGTAATACCTGTAGTAACTGTAATAACTGTAGTAACTGTAATAACTGTAGTAACTGTAGTAACTGTAATAACTGTAGTAACTGTAATAACTGTAGTAGCTGTAGTAACTGTAATAACTGTAGTAACTGTAGTAACTGTAATAACTGTAGTAGCTGTAGTAGCTGTAATAACTGTAATAACTGTAGTAACTGTAATAACTGTAGTAGCTGTAATAACTGTAGTAACTGTAGTAACTGTAATAACTGTAGTAACTGTAATAACTGTAGTAGCTGTAATAACTGTAGTAGCTGTAGTAACTGTAGTAACTGTAATAACTGTAATAACTGTAGTAGCTGTAATAACTGTAGTAGCTGTAATAACTGTAATAACTGTAGTAACTATAATAACTGTAGTAACTGTAGTAACTGTAGTAGCTGTAGTAACTGTAGTAACTGTAATAACTGTAATAACTGTAATAACTGTAGTAGCTGTAGTAACTGTAGTAACTGTAATAACTGTAATAACTGTAATAACTGTAGTAACTGTAGTAGCTGTAGTAGCTGTAGTAACTGTAATAACTGTAGTAACTGTAGTAGCTGTAATAACTGTAGTAGCTGTAATAACTGTAGTAGCTGTAGTAACTATAATAACTGTAATAACTGTAGTAGCTGTAGTAGCTGTAATAACTGTAATAACTGTAATAACTGTAGTAACTGTAGTAGCTGTAGTAACTGTAATAACTGTAGTAACTGTAGTAGCTGTAGTAACTGTAATAACTGTAGTAACTGTAGTAACTGTAGTAACTGTAATAACTGTAATAACTGTAATAACTGTAGTAACTGTAGTAACTGTAGTAGCTATAATACCTGTAGTAACTGTAATAACTGTAGTAACTGTAATAACTGTAATAACTGTAATAACTGTAGTAACTGTAATAACTGTAGTAGCTGTAATAACTGTAGTAACTGTAGTAACTGTAGTAACTGTAGTAGCTGTAGTAACTGTAATAACTATAATAACTATAATAACTATAATAACTGTAGTAGCTGTAGCCATCTGACCTCCAGTTGTTTGAGGTTGTCCAGGTCCAGAGAGCTCTCAGAACCAGCTCCCTCCATCATGTTGAGATTATGAAGGCCCTGTTTACCACCTCCTGAGAATACATACACAGTCAGACAGAGGCTTAGGGGATAAACAGAGATAAGCATCATATTATTGTCTGGTCATCACCATGGTTACTCACTGTGCATCATGCGGTAACCGAAGAAGGCAGCAAAGATGATGACAGCCAGCACAGAGACAACAGCCAAGGAGATGACTATGGTCTCTTCACACTGCAACTGGTTGTCTACAGCAGGACATAGACAACCTGTTAGTCTCCATCTCTAACCTGGTAGTATTCTGGTGGTCTACAGCAGGACATAGACAACCTGTTAGTCTCCATCTCTAACCTGGTAGTATTCTGGTGGTCTACAGCAGGACATAGACAACCTGTTAGTCTCCATCTCTAACCTGGTAGTATTCTGGTGGTCTACAGCAGGACATAGACAACCTGTTAGTCTCCATCTCTAACCTGGTAGTATTCTGGTGGTCTACAGCAGGACATAGACAACCTGATAGTCTCCATCTCTAACCTGGTAGTATTCTGGTGGTCTACAGCAGGACATAGACAACCTGTTAGTCTCCATCTCTAACCTGGTAGTATTCTGGTGGTCTACAGCATTGACATAGACAACCTGATAGTCTCCATCTCTAACCTGGTAGTATTCTGGTGGTCTACAGCAGGACATAGACAACCTGATAGTCTCCATCTCTAACCTGGTAGTATTCTGGTGGTCTACAGCAGGACATAGACAACCTGATAGTCTCCAGACTGTGTGTGGTGCTGGGTTAGGGTTAGTTGTAGACTGTGTGGTGCTGGGTTAGTTGTAGACTGTGTGGTGCTGGGTTAGTTGTAGACTGTGTGGTGCTGGGTTAGTTGTAGACTGTGTGGTGCTGGGTTAGTTGTAGACTGTGTGGTGCTGGGTTAGTTGCAGACTGTGTGGTGCTGGGTTAGTTGTAGACTGTGTGGTGCTGGGTTAGTTGTGGACTGTGTGTGGTGCTGGGTTAGTTGTAGACTGTGTGGTGCTGGGTTAGTTGTAGACTGTGTGGTGCTGGGTTAGTTGTAGACTGTGTGGTGCTGGGTTAGTTGCAGACTGTGTGGTGCTGGGTTAGGGTTAGTTGTAGACTGTGTGTGGTGCTGGGTTAGGGTTAGTTGTAGACTGTGTGGTGCTGGGTTAGGGTTAGTTGTAGACTGTGTGTGGTGCTGGGTTAGTTGTAGACTGTGTGGTGCTGGGTTAGTTGTAGACTGTGTGGTGCTGGGTTAGGGTTAGTTGTAGACTGTGTGTGGTGCTGGGTTAGTTGTAGACTGTGTGTGGTGCTGGGTTAGTTGTAGACTGTGTGTGGTGCTGGGTTAGTTGTAGACTGTGTGGTGCTGGGTTAGTTGTAGACTGTGTGTGGTGCTGGGTTAGTTGTAGACTGTGTGTGGTGCTGGGTTAGTTGTAGACTGTGTGTGGTGCTGGGTTAGTTGTAGACTGTGTGTGGTGCTGGGTTAGGGTTAGTTGTAGACTGTGTGTGGTGCTGGGTTAGTTGTAGACTGTGTGTGGTGCTGGGTTAGGGTTAGTTGTAGACTGTGTGTGGTGCTGGGTTAGTTGTAGACTGTGTGGTGCTGGGTTAGTTGTAGACTGTGTGTGGTGCTGGGTTAGGGTTAGTTGTAGACTGTGTGTGGTGCTGGGTTAGGGTTAGTTGTAGACTGTGTGTGGTGCTGGGTTAGTTGTAGACTGTGTGTGGTGCTGGGTTAGTTGTAGACTGTGTGTGGTGCTGGGTTAGTGTTAGTTGTAGACTGTGTGGTGCTGGGTTAGTTGTAGACTGTGTGTGGTGCTGGGTTAGTTGTAGACTGTGTGTGGTGCTGGGTTAGTTGTAGACTGTGTGGTGCTGGGTTAGTTGTAGACTGTGTGTGGTGCTGGGTTAGTTGTAGACTGTGTGGTGCTGGGTTAGGGTTAGTTGTAGACTGTGTGTGGTGCTGGGTTAGTTGTAGACTGTGTGGTGCTGGGTTAGTTGTAGACTGTGTGTGGTGCTGGGTTAGTTGTAGACTGTGTGTGGTGCTGGGTTAGTTGTAGACTGTGTGTGGTGCTGGGTTAGTTGTAGACTGTGTGTGGTGCTGGGTTAGTTGTAGACTGTGTGTGGTGCTGGGTTAGTTGTAGACTGTGTGGTGCTGGGTTAGTTGTAGACTGTGTGTGGTGCTGGGTTAGGGTTAGTTGTAGACTGTGTGTGGTGCTGGGTTAGTTGTAGACTGTGTGTGGTGCTGGGTTAGGGTTAGTTGTAGACTGTGTGGTGCTGGGTTAGTTGTAGACTGTGTGGTGCTGGGTTAGTTGTAGACTGTGTGTGGTGCTGGGTTAGTTGTAGACTGTGTGTGGTGCTGGGTTAGGGTTAGTTGTAGACTGTGTGTGGTGCTGGGTTAGTTGTAGACTGTGTGTGGTGCTGGGTTAGTTGTAGACTGTGTGTGGTGCTGGGTTAGGGTTAGTTGTAGACTGTGTGTGGTGCTGGGTTAGGGTTACATACTGGCTGGGCTGTGGGCTGTAGTAGGGTTGGTTAGGGGTCAGGGGTTAGGGTTAAAGGACATGTCAGTTACATACTGGCTGGGCTGTAGTGGGGTTGGTTAGGGGTCAGGGGTTAGGGGTCAGGGTTAAAGGATATGTCAGTTACATACTGGCTGGGCTGTAGTGGGGTTGGGTTAGGGGTCAGGGGTTAGGGGTCAGGGTTAAAGGACATGTCAGTTACATACTGGCTGGGCTGTAGTGGGGTTGGGTTAGGGGTCAGGGGTTAGGGGTCAGGGTTAAAGGACATGTCAGTTACATACTGGCTGGGCTGTAGTGGGGTTGGGTTAGGGGTCAGGGTTAAAGGACATGTCAGTTACATACTGGCTGGGCTGTAGTGGGGTTGGGTTAGGGGTCAGGGTTAAAGGACATGTCAGTTACATACTGGCTGGGCTGTAGTGGGGTTGGTTAGGGGTCAGGGGTCAGGGTTAAAGGACATGTCAGTTACATACTGGCTGGGCTGTAGTGGGGTTGGGTTAGGGGTCAGGGTTAAAGGACATGTCAGTTACATACTGGCTGGGCTGTAGTGGGGTTGGTTTAGGGGTCAGGGGTTAGGGGTCAGGGTTAAAGGATATGTAAGTTACATACTGGCTGGGCTGTAGTGGGGTTGGGTTAGGGGTCAGGGTTAAAGGACATGTCAGTTACATACTGGCTGGGCTGCAGTGGGGTTGGTTAGGGGTAAGGGGTTAGGGTTAAAGGACATGTCAGTTACATACTGGCTGGGCTGTAGTGGGGTTGGTTAGGGGTCAGGGGTTATGGGTCAGGGTTAAAGGACATGTCAGTTACATACTGGCTGGGCTGTAGTGGGGTTGGTCAGGGGTTAGGGGTCAGGGTTAAAGGATATGTCAGTTACATACTGGCTGGGCTGTAGTGGGGTTGGTTAGGGGTCAGGGGTTATGGGTCAGGGTTAAAGGACATGTCAGTTACATGCTGGCTGGGCTGTAGTGGGGTTGGGTTAGGGGTCAGGGTTAAAGGACATGTCAGTTACATACTGGCTGGGCTGTAGTGGGGTTGGTTAGGGGTCAGGGTTAAAGGACATGTCAGTTACATACTGGCTGGGCTGTAGTGGGGTTGGTTAGGGGTCAGGGGTTAGGGGTCAGGGTTAAAGGATATGTCAGTTACATACTGGCTGGGCTGTAGTGGGGTTGGTCAGGGTTAAAGGACATGTCAGTTACATACTGGCTGGGCTGTAGTGGGGTTGGGTTAGGGGTCAGGGTTAAAGGACATGTCAGGTACATACTGGCTGGGCTGTAGTGGGGTTGGTTAGGGTTAGGGGTCAGGGTTAAAGGACATGTCAGTTACATACTGGCTGGGCTGTAGTGGGGTTGGGTTAGGGGTTAGGGGTCAGGGTTAAAGGACATGTCAGTTACATACTGGCTGGGCTATAGTGTGGTTGGTTAGGGGTCAGAGGTTAGGTTAACTTACATAGCGGCTGGGCTGTAGTGGGACTGGGCAGGGGAGAACGGTTAGGGTCAGAGGTTAGGGTTAGGTTAACTTACATAGCGGCTGGGCTGTAGTGGGACTGGGCAGGGAGAACGGTTAGGGTCAGAGGTTAGGGTTAGGTTAACTTACATAGCGGCTGGGCTGTAGTGGGACTGGGCAGGGGAGAACGGTTAGGGTCAGAGGTTAGGGTTAGGTTAACTTACATAGCGGCTGGGCTGTAGTGGGACTGGGCAGGGGAGAACGGTTAGGGTCAGAGGTTAGGGTTAGGTTAACTTACATAGCGGCTGGGCTGTAGTGGGACTGGGCAGGGGAGAACGGTTAGGGTCAGAGGTTAGGGTTAGGTTAACTTACATAGCGGCTGGGCTGTAGTGGGACTGGGCAGGGAGAACCAAGTTAGGGTCAGAGGTTAGGGTTAGGTTAACTTACATAGCGGCTGGGCTGTAGTGGGACTGGGCAGGGGAGAACGGTTAGGGTCAGAGGTTAGGGTTAGGTTAACTTACATAGCGGCTGGGCTGTAGTGGGACTGGGCAGGGGAGAACGGTTAGGGTCAGATGTTAGGGTTAGGTTAACTTACATAGCGGCTGGGCTGTAGTGGGACTGGGCAGGGGAGAACGGTTAGGGTCAGAGGTTAGGGTTAGGTTAACTTACATAGCGGCTGGGCTGTAGTGGGACTGGGCAGGGGAGAACGGTTAGGGTCAGAGGTTAGGGTTAGGTTAACTTACATAGCGGCTGGGCTGTAGTGGGACTGGGCAGGGGAGAACGGTTAGGGTCAGAGGTTAGGGTTAGGTTAACTTACATAGCGGCTGGGCTGTAGTGGGACTGGGCAGGGAGAACGGTTAGGGTCAGAGGTTAGGGTTAGGTTAACTTACATAGCGGCTGGGCTGTAGTGGGACTGGGCAGGGGAGAACGGGTAGGGTCAGAGGTTAGGGTTAGGTTAACTTACATAGCGGCTGGGCTGTAGTGGGACTGGGCAGGGAGAACGGTTATGGTCAGAGGTTAGGGTTAGGTTAACTTACATAGCGGCTGGG
This sequence comes from Oncorhynchus nerka, assembly GCF_034236695.1. Taxonomy (NCBI): domain Eukaryota; kingdom Metazoa; phylum Chordata; class Actinopteri; order Salmoniformes; family Salmonidae; genus Oncorhynchus; species Oncorhynchus nerka. The sequence continues at coordinate 30,218 of NW_027038924.1, forward strand.
CTGTAGTGGGACTGGGCAGGGGAGAACGGTTAGGGTCAGAGGTTAGGGTTAGGTTAACTTACATAGCGGCTGGGCTGTAGTGGGACTGGGCAGGGAGAACGGTTAGGGTCAGAGGTTAGGGTTAGGTTAACTTACATAGCGGCTGGGCTGTAGTGGGACTGGGCAGGGGAGAACGGTTAGGGTCAGAGGTTAGGGTTAGGTTAACTTACATAGCGGCTGGGCTGTAGTGGGACTGGGCAGGGAAAGTCCTCAGTGAAGTTGACGTTACACATGTCAGTACTACAGCAGCAGAAGTGATACGTCCCATTCTGGATCTGAGGAGGCAGGTTGGTTACCACGCAACGGTCGTCACGACACTCCTGCTGGTCGCCAAGGTGAGTCCAACAACCTAGAGGTGACAGGAGGGAGGGGAGATGAAGTGATGGGGAGAAAGAGAGGCAGTATTTCTGTGCTTCAGTGGACCTTGCTGATCCAGCAGGCAGATGTCCCGGGGAGAGAATTCATATACAGAACCAGTCAACAGTCTGGACACACCTACTCATTACAGGGGTTTTCTTTATTTTTACTATTTTCTACATAGACTAGTAGTGACTAGTAGTGACTAGTAGTGACTAGTAGTGAAGACATCAGAACTATTAAATAACACATATGGAATCATGTGTGTGTGGTGCTGGGTTAGTTGTAGACTGTGTGGTGCTGGGTTAGTTGTAGACTGTGTGGTGCTGGGTTAGTTGTAGACTGTGTGGTGCTGGGTTAGTTGTAGACTGTGTGGTGCTGGGTTAGTTGTAGACTGTGTGTGGTGCTGGGTTAGTTGTAGACTGTGTGTGGTGCTGGGTTAGTTGTAGACTGTGTGGTGCTGGGTTAGTTGTAGACTGTGTGGTGCTGGGTTAGTTGTAGACTGTGTGGTGCTGGGTTAGTTTTAGACTGTGTGGTGCTGGGTTAGTTGTAGACTGTGTGGTGCTGGGTTAGTTGTAGACTGTGTGGTGCTGGGTTAGTTGTAGACTGTGTGGTGCTGGGTTAGTTGTAGACTGTGTGTGGTGCTGGGTTAGTTGTAGACTGTGTGTGGTGCTGGGTTAGTTGTAGACTGTGTGGTGCTGGGTTAGGGTTAGTTGTAGACTGTGTGTGGTGCTGGGTTAGTTGTAGACTGTGTGTGGTGCTGGGTTAGTTGTAGACTGTGTGGTGCTGGGTTAGTTGTAGACTGTGTGGTGCTGGGTTAGTTGTAGACTGTGTGGTGCTGGGTTAGTTTTAGACTGTGTGGTGCTGGGGTTGTAGACTGTGTGGTGCTGGGTTAGTTGTAGACTGTGTGGTGCTGGGTTAGTTGTAGACTGTGTGGTGCTGGGTTAGTTGTAGACTGTGTGGTGCTGGGTTGTTGTAGACTGTGTGGTGCTGGAGTTGTGTGGTGCTGGGTTAGTTGTAGACTGTGTGGTGCTGGGTTAGTTGTAGACTGTGTGGTGCTGGGTTAGTTGTAGACTGTGTGGTGCTGGGTTAGTTGTAGACTGTGTGGTGCTGGGTTAGTTGTAGACTGTGTGTGGTGCTGGGTTAGTTGTAGACTGTAGACTGTGTGGTGGTGCTGGGTTAGTTGTAGACTGTGTGGTGCTGGGTTAGTTGTAGACTGTGTGGTGCTGGGTTAGTTGTAGACTGTGGTGCTGGGTTAGGGTTAGTTGTAGACTGTGTGTGGTGCTGGGTTAGTTGTAGACTGTGTGGTGCTGGGTTGGGTTAGTTGTAGACTGTGTGGTGCTGGGTTAGTTGTAGACTGTGTGGTGCTGGGTTAGTTGTAGACTGTGTGTGGTGCTGGGTTAGTTGTAGACTGTGTGGTGCTGGGTTAGTTGTAGACTGTGTGGTGCTGGGTTAGTTGTAGACTGTGTGGTGCTGGGTTATTTAGACTGTGTGGTGCTGGGTTAGGGTTAGTTGTAGACTGTGTGTGGTGCTGGGTTAGGGTTAGTTGTAGACTGTGTGGTGCTGGGTTAGGGTTAGTTGTAGACTGTGTGGTGCTGGGTTAGTTGTAGACTGTGTGTGGTGCTGGGTTAGTTGTAGACTGTGTGGTGCTGTAGACTGTGTGGTGCTGGGTTAGTTGTAGACTGTGTGTGGTGCTGGGTTAGTTGTAGACTGTGTGGTGCTGGGTTAGTTGTAGGTGTGTTGGTTGTAGACTGTGTGTGGTGCTGGGTTAGTTGTAGACTGTGTGTGGTGCTGGTAGTTGTGGTGCTGGGTTAGTTGTAGACTGTGTGGTGCTGGGTTGGGTTAGTTGTAGACTGTGTGGTGCTGGGTTAGGGTTAGTTGTAGACTGTGTGGTGCTGGGTTAGTTGTAGACTGTGTGTGGTGCTGGGTTAGTTGTAGACTGTGTGTGGTGCTGGGGGTTAGACTGGGTTAGTTGTAGACTGTGTGGTGCTGGGTTAGGTGCTGTGGTGCTGGGTTGTAGACTGTGTGGTGCTGGGTTAGTTGTAGACTGTGTGTGGTGCTGGGTTAGTTGTAGACTGTGTGGTGCTGGGTTAGGGTTAGTTGTAGACTGTGTGGTGGTGCTGGGTTAGTTGTAGACTGTGTGGTGCTGGGTTAGTTGTAGACTGTGTGTGGTGCTGGGTTAGTTGTAGACTGTGTGTGGTGTGTGTGGTTAGTTGTAGACTGTGTGTGGTGCTGGGTTAGTTGTAGACTGTGTGGTGCTGGTGCTAGGGTTAGTTGTAGACTGTGTGGTGCTGGGTTAGTTGTAGACTGTGTGTGGTGCTGGGTTAGTTTGTAGACTGTGTGTGGTGCTGGGTTAGGGTTAGTTGTAGACTGTGTGTGGTGCTGGGTTAGTTGTAGACTGTGTGTGGTGCTGGGTTAGTTGTAGACTGTGTGGTGCTGGGTTAGTTGTAGACTGTGTGGTGCTGGGTTAGTTGTAGACTGTGTGGTGCTGGGTTAGGGTTAGACTGTGTGTGGTGCTGGGTTGTAGACTGTGTGGTGCTGGGTTAGTTGTAGACTGTGTGTGGTGCTGGGTTAGTTGTAGACTGTGTGGTGCTGGGTTAGTTGTAGACTGTGTGGTGCTGGGGGTGTAGACTGTGTGTGGTGCTGGGTTAGTTGTAGACTGTGTGGTGCTGGGTTAGTTGTAGACTGTGTGTGGTGCTGGGTTAGGGATTAGTTGTAGACTGTGTGTGGTGCTGGGTTAGTGGTGCTGGGTTGGGTTAGTTGTAGACTGTGTGGTGCTGGGTTAGTTGTAGACTGTGTGGTGCTGGGTTAGTTGTAGACTGTGTGGTGCTGGGTTAGGGTTAGTTGTAGACTGTGTGGTGCTGGGTTAGTGTAGACTGTGTGTGGTGCTGGGTTAGTTGTAGACTGTGTGGTGCTGGGTTAGGGTTAGTTGTAGACTGTGTGGTGCTGGGTTGGTAGACTGTGTGTGGTGCTGGGTTAGTTGTAGACTGTGTGGTGCTGGGTTAGGGTTAGTTGTAGACTGTGTGGTGCTGGGTTGGTGCTGGGTTAGTTGTAGACTGTGTGGTGCTGGGTTAGTTGTAGACTGTGTGGTGCTGGGTTAGGAGTTAGTTGTAGACTGTGTGTGGTGCTGGGTTAGTTGTAGACTGTGTGTGGTGCTGGGTTAGACTGTGTGTGGTGCTGGGTTAGACTGTGTGTGGTGCTGGGTTAGTTGTAGACTGTGTGGTGCTGGGTTAGGACTGTTAGTGGTGACTGTGTGGTGCTGGGTTAGTTGTAGACTGTGTGTGGTGCTGGGTTAGTTGTAGACTGTGTGTGGTGCTGGGTTAGTTGTAGACTGTGGTGTGGTGCTGGGTTAGTTGTAGACTGTGTGTGGTGCTGGGTTAGTTGGTGTAGACTGTGTGGTGCTGGGTTAGGGTTGTAGACTGTGTGGTGCTGGGTTAGACTGTGTGGTTAGTTGTAGACTGTGTGGTGCTGGGTTAGTTGTAGACTGTGACTGTGTGGTGCTGTGGTGCTGGGTTAGTTGTAGACTGTGTGTGGTGCTGGGTTAGTGTGTAGACTGTGTGTGGTGCTGGGTTAGTTGTAGACTGTGTGGTGCTGGGTTAGGGTTAGTTGTAGACTGTGTGGTGCTGGGTTACAGACTGTGTGTGGTGCTGGGTTAGGGTTGTAGACTGTGTGTGGTGCTGGGTTAGTTGTAGACTGTGTGGTGCTGGGTTAGGGTTAGTTGTAGACTGTGTGGTGCTGGGTTAGTTGTAGACTGTGTGGTGCTGGGTTAGGGTTAGTTGTAGACTGTGTGTGGTGCTGGGTTAGTTGTAGACTGTGTGTGGTGCTGGGTTAGTTGTAGACTGTGTGTGGTGCTGGGTTAGTTGTAGACTGTGTGTGGTGCTGGGCTGGGTGTAGACTGTGTGGTGCTGGGTTAGGGTTAGTTGTAGACTGTGTGGTGCTGGGTTACTGTGTGGTGGGTTAGTTGTAGACTGTGTGTGGTGCTGGGTTAGTTGTAGACTGTGTGCTGTGCTAGGGTTAGTGTAGACTGTGGTGCTGTTAGTTGTAGACTGTGTGTGGTGCTGGGTTAGTTGTAGACTGTGTGGTGCTGGGTTGGTTAGTTGTAGACTGTGTGTGGTGCTGGGTTAGTTGTAGACTGTGTGGTGCTGGGTTAGGGGTTAGTTGTAGACTGTGTGGTGCTGGGTTGGTGCTGGGTTAGTTGTAGACTGTGTGTGGTGCTGGGTTAGTTGTAGACTGTGTGGTGCTGGGTTAGTTGTCGACTGTGTGGTGCTGGGTTAGGGTTAGTTGTAGACTGTGTGTGGTGCTGGCTTAGTTGTAGACTGTGTGTGGTGCTGTGTTAGTTGTAGACTGTGTGGTGCTGGGTTAGTTGTAGACTGTGTGGTGCTGGGTTAGGGTTAGTTGTAGACTGTGTGGTGCTGGGTTAGTTGTAGACTGTGTGGTGCTGCTGGGTTAGTTGTAGACTGTGTGGTGCTGGTTAGGTGTAGACTGTGTGTGGTGCTGGGTTAGTTGTAGACTGTGTGGTGCTGGGTTAGTTGTAGACTGTGTGTGGTGCTGGGTTATTGTAGACTGTGGTGCTGGGTAACTGTGTGTGGTGCTGGGTTAGTTGTAGACTGTGTGTGGTGCTGGGTTAGTTGTAGACTGTGTGTGGTGCTGGGTTAGTTGTAGACTGTGTGTGGTGCTGGGTTAGTTGTAGACTGTGTGTGGTGCTGGGTTAGGGTTAGTGTGTAGACTGTGTTGTGGTGACTGTGGTGCTGGGTTAGTTGTAGACTGTGTGGTGCTGGTTGTTGTAGACTGTGTGGTGCTGGGTTAGTTGTAGACTGTGTGTGGTGCTGGGTTAGTTGTAGACTGTGTGTGGTGCTGGGTTAGTTGTAGACTGTGTGGTGCTGGGTTAGTTGTAGACTGTGTGGTGCTGGGTTAGTTGTAGACTGTGTGTGGTGCTGGGTTAGTTGTAGACTGTGTGTGGTGCTGGGTTAGTTGTAGACTGTGTGTGGTGCTGGGTTAGTTGTAGACTGTGTGGTGCTGGGTTAGTTGTAGACTGTGTGTGGTGCTGGGTTAGTTGTAGACTGTGGTGCTGGGTTAGTTGTAGACTGTGTGGTGCTGGGTTGGGTAGACTGTGTGGTGCTGTTGTGGTGCTGTGTGGTGCTGGGTTAGTTGTAGACTGTGTGGTGCTGGGTTAGGGTTAGTTGTAGACTGTGTGGTGCTGGGTTAGGGTTAGTTGTAGACTGTGGTGTGGTGCTGGTGCTGGGTTAGTTGTAGACTGTGTGTGCTGGGTTGGGTTAGTTGTAGACTGTGTGTGGTGCTGGGTTAGTTGTAGACTGTGTGTGGTGCTGGGTTAGTTGTAGACTGTGTGGTGCTGGGTTAGTTGTAGACTGTGTGTGGTGCTGGGTTAGTTGTAGACTGTGTGGTGCTGGGTTAGTTGTAGACTGTGTGGTGCTGGAGTTAGTTGTAGACTGTGTGTGGTGCTGGGTTAGGTGTAGACTGTGTGTGGTGCTGGGTTAGTTGTAGACTGTGTGTGGTGCTGGGTTAGGGTTTGTAGACTGTGTGTGGTGTGCTGGGTTAGTTGTAGACTGTGTGGTGCTGGGTTAGTTGTAGACTGTGTGTGGTGCTGGGTTAGTTGTAGACTGTGTGTGGTGCTGGGTTAGTTGTAGACTGTGTGGTGCTGGGTTAGTTGTAGACTGTGTGTGGTGCTGGGTTGTTGTAGACTGTGTGGTGCTGGGTTAGTTGTAGACTGTGTGGTGGTGCTGGGTTAGTTGTAGACTGTGGTGTGTGGTGCTGGGTTGCTGGGTTAGTTGTAGACTGTGTGGTGCTGGGTTAGTTGTAGACTGTGTGTGGTGCTGGGTTAGTTGTAGACTGTGTGTGGTGCTGGGTTAGTTGTAGACTGTGTGGTGCTGGGTTAGTTGTAGACTGTGGTGCTGTTGGTTGTAGACTGTGTGTGGTGCTGGGTTAGTTGTAGACTGTGTGGTGCTGGGTTAGTTGTAGACTGTGTGTGGTGCTGGGTTAGTTGTAGACTGTGTGTGGTGCTGGGTTAGTTGTAGACTGTGTGTGGTGCTGGGTTAGTTGTAGACTGTGTGGTGCTGGGTTAGTTGTAGACTGCTGTGTGGTGCTGGGTTAGGGTTAGACTGTGTGACTGTGTAGTGGTGCTGGTTAGGGTTAGACTGTGTTGTAGACTGTGTGTGGTGCTGGGTTAGTTGTAGACTGTGTGGTGCTGGGTTAGGGTTAGTTGTAGACTGTGTGGTGCTGGGTTAGTTGTAGACTGTGTGGTGCTGGGTTAGTTGTAGACTGTGTGTGGTGCTGGGTTAGTTGTAGAATGTGTGGTGCTGTGTTAGGGGTTAGACTGTGTGTGGTGCTGGGTTAGTTGTAGACTGTGTGGTGCTGGGTTAGGGTTAGTTGTAGACTGTGTGGTGCTGGGTTGGGTTAGTTGTAGACTGTGTGGTGCTGGGTTAGGGTTAGTTGTAGACTGTGTGTGGTGCTGGGTTAGGGTTGTAGACTGTGTGGTGCTGGGTTAGTTGTAGACTGTGCTGGTGTTGGGTTAGTTGTAGACTGTGTGTGCTGGGCTGGGTTAGTTGTAGACTGTGTGGTGCTGGGTTGGTTGTAGACTGTGTGGTGCTGGGTTAGTTGTAGACTGTGTGGTGCTGGGTTAGTTGTAGACTGTGTGGTGCTGGGTTAGTTGGGCTGTGTGGGTTAGTTGTAGACTGTGTGGTGCTGGGTTAGGGTTGGTTGTAGACTGACTGTGTGGTGCTGGGTTAGTTGTAGACTGTGTGTGGTGCTGGGTTAGGGTTAGTTGTAGACTGTGTGTGGTGCTGGGTTAGTTGTAGACTGTGTGGTGCTGGGTTAGTTGTAGACTGTGTGGTGCTGGGTTAGTTGTAGACTGTGTGGTGCTGGGTTAGTTGTAGACTGTGTGTGGTGCTGGGTTGGGTTAGTTGTAGACTGTGTGGTGCTGGTTAGGGTTAGTTAGACTGTGTGGTGCTGGGTTAGTTGTAGACTGTGTGTGGTGCTGGGTTAGTTGTAGACTGTGTGGTGCTGGGTTAGTTGTAGACTGTGTGTGGTGCTGGGTTAGGGTTAGTTGTAGACTGTGTGTGGTGCTGGGTTAGTTGTAGACTGTGGTGGTGCTGGGTTAGTTGTAGACTGTGTGTGGTGCTGGTTAGTTGTAGACTGTGTGGTGCTGGGTTAGTTGTAGACTGTGTGGTGCTGGGTTAGGGTTAGTTGTAGACTGTGTGTGGTGCTGGGTTAGGGTAGACTGTGTGTGGTGCTGGACTGTGTAGACTGTGTGTGGTGCTGGGTTAGTTGTAGACTGTGTGTGGTGCTGGGTTAGTTGTAGACTGTGTGGTGCTGGGTTAGGGTTAGTTGTAGACTGTGTGGTGCTGGGTTAGGGTTAGTTGTAGACTGTGTGGTGCTGGGTTAGGGTTAGTTGTAGACTGTGTGTGGTGCTGGGTTAGGGTTAGTTGTAGACTGTGTGGTGCTGGGTTAGGGTTAGTTGTAGACTGTGTGGTGCTGGGTTAGTTGTAGACTGTGTGTGGTGCTGGGTTAGTTGTAGACTGTGTGGTGCTGGGTTAGTTGTAGACTGTGTGGTGCTGGGTTAGGGTTAGTTGTAGACTGTGTGGTGCTGGGTTAGGGTTGTAGACTGTGTGGTGCTGGGTTAGGGTGTAGACTGTGTGTGGTGCTGGGTTAGGGTTAGTTGTAGACTGTGTGTGGTGCTGGGTTAGTTGTAGACTGTGTGGTGCTGGGTTAGGGTTAGTTGTAGACTGTGTGGTGCTGGGTTAGGGTTAGTTGTAGACTGTGTGGTGCTGGGTTAGGGTTAGTTGTAGACTGTGTGGTGCTGGGTTAGTTGTAGACTGTGTGGTGCTGGGTTAGTTGTAGACTGTGTGGTGCTGGGTTAGGGTTAGTTGTAGACTGTGTGGTGCTGGGTTAGTTGTAGACTGTGTGGTGCTGGGTTAGGGTTAGTTGTAGACTGTGTGGTGCTGGGTTGTTGTAGACTGTGGTGCTGTGTGTGGTGCTGGGTTAGTTGTAGACTGTGTGTGGTGCTGGGTTAGTTGTAGACTGTGTGTGGTGCTGGGTTAGTTGTAGACTGTGTGGTGCTGGTTAGGGTTAGTTGTAGACTGTGTGGTGCTGGGTTGGGTTGGTGTAGACTGTGTGGTGCTGGGTTAGTTGTAGACTGTGTGGTGCTGGGTTAGTTGTAGACTGTGTGTGGTGCTGGGTTAGTTGTAGACTGTGTGGTGCTGGGTTAGTTGTAGACTGTGTGGTGCTGGGTTAGTTGTAGACTGTGTGTGGTGCTGGGTTAGTTGTAGACTGTGTGGTGCTGGGTTAGGGTTAGTTGTAGACTGTGTGGTGCTGGAGTTAGTTGTAGACTGTGTGGTGCTGGGTTAGTTTGTAGACTGTGTGGTGTTAGGGTTAGTTGTAGACTGTGTGGTGCTGGGTTAGTTGTAGACTGTGTGGTGCTGGGTTAGTTGTAGACTGTGTGGTGCTGGTTAGGGTTAGACTGTGTGGACTGTGTGTGGTGCTGGGTTAGTTGTAGACTGTGGTGTGGTGCTGGGTTAGTTGTAGACTGTGTGGTGCTGGGTTAGTTGTAGACTGTGTGTGGTGCTGGGTTAGGGTTGTAGACTGTGTGTGGTGCTGGGTTGGTTGTAGACTGTGTGGTGCTGGGTTTAGACTGTGTGGTTGGGTAGACTGTGTGGTGCTGGGTTGGTTAGACTGTGTGTGGACTGTGTGTGGTGCTGTTAGTTGTAGACTGTGTGTGGTGCTGGGTTAGTTGTAGACTGTGTGTGGTGCTGGGTTAGGGTTAGTTGTAGACTGTGTGGTGCTGGGTTAGTTGTAGACTGTGTGTGGTGCTGGGTTAGTTGTAGACTGTGTGGTGCTGGGTTGTTGTAGACTGTGGTGCTGGGTTAGGGTTAGTTGTAGACTGTGTGGTGCTGTGGTGCTGGTGTGGTGCTGGGTTAGTTGTAGACTGTGTGTGGTGCTGGGTTAGTTGTAGACTGTGTGTGGTGCTGGGTTAGTGTAGACTGTGTGGTGCTGGGTTAGTTGTAGACTGTGTGTGGTGCTGGGTTAGTTGTAGACTGTGTGGTGCTGGGTTAGTTGTAGACTGTGTGGTGCTGGGTTAGTTGTAGACTGTGTGTGGTGCTGGGTTAGGTTGTAGACTGTGTGTGGTGCTGGGTTAGTTGTAGACTGTGTGGTGCTGGGTTAGTTGTAGACTGTGTGGTGCTGGGTTAGTTGTAGACTGTGTGGTGCTGGGTTAGTTGTAGACTGTGTGGTGCTGGGTTAGTTTGTAGACTGTGCTGGAGTGGTGCTGGGTTAGGTTAGTTGTAGACTGTGTGGTGCTGGGTTAGTTGTAGACTGTGTGTGGTGCTGGGTTAGTTGTAGACTGTGTGGTGCTGGGTTAGTTGTAGACTGTGTGTGGTGCTGGGTTAGGTAGTTGGTTGTAGACTGTGTGGTGCTGGGTTGGTTGTAGACTGTGTGTGTGGTGCTGGGTTGTTGTAGACTGTGTGTGGTGCTGGGTTGGTTGTGTAGACTGTGTGGTGCTGGGTTAGTTGTAGACTGTGTGTGGTGCTGGGTTAGTTGTAGACTGTGTGGTGCTGGGTTAGTTGTAGACTGTGTGTGGTGCTGGGTTAGTTGTAGACTGTGTGGTGCTGGGTTAGGGTTAGTTGTAGACTGTGTGGTGCTGGGTTAGTTGTAGACTGTGTGGTGCTGGGTTAGTTGTAGACTGTGTGGTGCTGGGTTAGTGGTGTAGACTGTGTGTGGTGCTGGGTTAGTTGTAGACTGTGTGGTGCTGGGTTAGTTGTGACTGTGTGGTGCTGGGTTGGTTGTAGACTGTGTGTGGTGCTGGGTTGTAGACTGTGTGGTGCTGGGTTAGTTGTAGACTGTGTGGTGCTGGGTTAGTTGTAGACTGTGTGTGGTGCTGGGTTAGTTGTAGACTGTGTGTGGTGCTGGGTTAGTTGTAGACTGTGTGGTGCTGGGTTAGGGTTAGTTGTAGACTGTGTGTGGTGCTGGGTTAGTTGTAGACTGTGTGTGGTGCTGGGTTAGTTGTAGACTGTGTGGTGCTGGGTTAGTTGTAGACTGTGTGGTGCTGGGTTAGGGTTAGTTGTAGACTGTGTGTGGTGCTGGGTTAGTTGTAGACTGTGTGGTGCTGGTGCTGGGTTAGTTGTAGACTGTGTTGGTGCTGGGTTACTAGACTGTGTGGTGCTGGGTTAGTTGTAGACTGTGTGGTGCTGGGTTAGGGTTAGTTGTAGACTGTGTGTGGTGCTGGGTTAGTTGTAGACTGTGTGTGGTGCTGGGTTAGTTGTAGACTGTGTGGTGCTGGGTTAGGGTTAGTTGTAGACTGTGTGGTGCTGGGTTAGTTGTAGACTGTGTGGTGCTGGGTTAGGGTTAGTTGTAGACTGTGGTGCTGGGTTAGTTGTAGACTGTGTGGTGCTGGGTTGTTGTAGACTGTGTGGTGCTGGAGTTAGGGTTAGTTGTAGACTGTGTGGTGCTGGGTTAGTTGTAGACTGTGTGGTGCTGGTTAGGGTTAGTTGTAGACTGTGGTGCTGGTTGGGTTAGTTGTAGACTGTGTGTGGTGCTGGGTTAGTTGTAGACTGTGTGGTGCTGGGTTAGTTGTAGACTGTGTGTGGTGCTGGGTTAGTTGTAGACTGTGGTGGTGCTGGGTTAGTTGTAGACTGTGTGTGGTGCTGGTTAGTTAGTTGTAGACTGTGTGTGGTGCTGGGGGTTAGTTGTAGACTGTGTGGTGCTGGGTTAGGGTTAGTTGTAGACTGTGTGGTGCTGGGTTAGTTGTAGACTGTGTGGTGCTGGGTTAGGGTTAGACTGTGGTGCTGGGTTAGGGTTAGTTGTAGACTGTGTGTGGTGCTGGCTTAGTTGTAGACTGTGTGTGGTGCTGTGTTAGTTGTAGACTGTGTGGTGCTGGGTTAGTTGTAGACTGTGTGTGGTGCTGGGTTAGTTGTAGACTGTGTGGTGCTGGGTTAGTTGTAGACTGTGTGGTGCTGTGTGGTGCTGGGTTAGTTGTAGACTGTGTGTGGTGCTGGGTTAGGATTAGTTGTAGACTGTGTGGTGCTGGGTTGGGTTAGTTGTAGACTGTGTGGTGCTGTTGTTGTAGACTGTGGTGCTGGGTTAGTTGTAGACTGTGGGTGCTGGGTGGTGCTGGGTTGGTGTAGACTGTGTGTGGTGCTGGGTTAGTTGTAGACTGTGGTGCTGGGTTAGGGTTAGTTGTAGACTGTGTGGTGCTGGGTTAGGGTTAGTTGTAGACTGTGTGGTGCTGGGTTAGTTGTAGACTGTGTGTGGTGCTGGGTTAGTTGTAGACTGTGTGGTGCTGGGTTGGTTAGACTGTGTGGTGCTGGGTTGGGGTGTGACTGTGTGGTGCTGGGTTAGTTGTAGACTGTGTGGTGCTGGGTTAGGGTTGGTGTAGACTGTGTGTGGTGCTGGGTTAGGGTTAGTTGTAGA
>NW_027038925.1:0-42033 GCF_034236695.1 Oncorhynchus nerka
ATGTTTGGTTTTTGCCGACACGGTCTGGCCGAGATATTGATGACTGGTCGACTACAGCGGTATCGAGCTCCCGCTCCTGCAGAGCCGCACGAGCCGCCGAGCCACGGAGCGGGAGGGGAGGACGGTGCCTGGGAGAGACATTATGAGAGTCAAGGATGCAGAGAGGAGGCTGAGGAGTGCAGGTTTGAGCAGAGGAAGATTAGATGGAAGATAGCATATAGCGGGGAGAGAGAGCTGATCGGGCCGATTGCCGAGATGCTGGGATTTAGCAGCTTGCAGGAAAGATACAAGGCAGGTCGGAGACTTGAGGAAGCCGCAAGAGGTTGCGGAAGAACAGCACTCTGTGCATGAGGTTCGCTCTCTGCCTGTGAGTAGAGGCGAGGCGAGGCCGCAGAGAAGTGAGAGGAGCAGCTGAAAAGCAGAGAACGACAGACGCAGGCGCCAGTCCAGAGTCACCTCTGGGAAAGATCACACTCATGATTTAGTCCTCTCGAAAGACTGGGAGGGCCTATTAAATGATAAGGATGTTGCTTGAAAGGGCCGGTGCACTGCATACATGGGCCTCAAAGCGAGGCTTGTTGATTGCAGTAAGGGGGAGAAAGAGAATGCATCATTGGGAGATGATCTGCACACTGCTGATCAGACAAGTAAACACGCAAGGCATCTAAGAGAGAGCAGTAGAGCAAAGCAGCCAGGTCTGTGGTGATCCACCAGTGCCAAGAGTCAGGACTGGTATAGCCGAGACATCCTCTGCCTACTGGCCGCAGATCGGCAGTTCCAGAGGCTGCCCGGCACCTGGAACTCACGGCGTGCGCGCTGTGATCACTGCATTAGGTGTCGCGGCCATGCTGTGTGGAGCGTTTGTAGTGTCTGTGCAGAGAGGAGAGAACAGGATAGACAGACACATATTGCCAGCACAGAGGTTACGCCACGCAAAGGAGATTGAATCAGTGACTACACGCCCGAGCGTTCAGAGTTGCTTGCCGCGAGCAAGAATCTTATTGACTAAAATGATTAAAATGATATATACTGCTGAAGTAGATTGTAATGAATGCGGCCAAGATGTTCAAATGTTCATAATGACAACAGCACGGTCGAATAATAGGCAGCAGCATGGCCAGGGGACAGCAGCGAGTCATCATGTCAGTGTAGTCCTGGGACATGGTCCCAGGGCCTGCACAGTTGAGCAAGATGGCCAGGTGATGCCGCTAGCGAGTCATGCCGTGTAAGTCCCGGGGCACAGTCCCAGGGCTCAGGCCTCCGGAGAGAAGAAAGAAAGAGAGAAGGAGAGAATTAGAGAACTGCCATCTTGTATCTCACACAGACACACGGTCAGATCAGAGAGCACTCCAGACATAACAAACTGACACTTAGCCTCTGACAATACAAACTACCGCAGCATGTCACGGGAGGCACAGAGGGGTCAGATGACACTCTTCGACAAATAAACAGTGAAAGATATACCATACTCACTTGCTTCAAAGCACGCCCCCACACACTAGAGGGATCTTCAACTCTATCATCCTGAGACAAGGCAGAAAGGAGAAGCTCACAAGATCTTTCATTACGCGTTCAAAACATCCAGACAGACACAACACCACTGTGCGACGCACTCTCAGGACGGCATGAGAGTAGCCTCTGCAAGCCAGTGACCAGCCTCAACAGGTTATAATCCCAGCAGAGACAGCGCGGGCGGTTCGGCTGCCCAGAGCCCCGCTCACCCACCTCCTGGCCAGACCACCAATCGAGACCCACTGAAGAGATGAGCCCAGTAAAGACTCTAGCAGTTGGGAGAATGTTTCAGCCTTCACGGTAGGCAGACGTCTCCATGTACGGAAGCCTATATAGAAGTTCCTCCAGCTGCCTGCTTGCAGTTCTGCATGAGCCTGCCTGACGCAGCGTACGTGCATGTGACGGCAGGACAAATCAGAGAGCAGGTAGAGCAGCTTCATGCAGAGGTTACAAAACCTGAAATCAGCCTGACAGGAAGCCAGTGCAGAGAGGCTACACTGAGCATGACGCTTGGTTCTAGTCAGGATTCCAGCGCGCATTTGCACTAACTGACATTCGTGGCAAATGAAAATGCTACTGCAGTAGTTCGGCTAGCGAAGTGACAAAGCACGACGCCCGCATCATTTGGGACAGAAAAGTTTCTGATAGTAATGTTACGCAGATGGAAAGGTCCTAAATGGTTCCGGATATGCCCTTCAAAAGAGGTGTCCTTCATTGTATTTGACGACAATAACCACAAGACACTGTCGATTCAACAGACATCTGTGCTTCTGGGACCTGAAAGCATCTCTGTTTCTGCGCCACAGTATCCACTTTCATGCTGAAAACACATGCTTTCTACTGGTGGGCAGCCACCACTTCACGTACAGCTGTCATCCGCAGGCAGTGAAAGTTTACATATGTTTTCGACTTCAAGAGGTAAAATATAGCAAACAATAGTGTCCGAAACAGAACCTCACAGTTGATCCTGTGGTATCAATATACCCGACATCCGCTCAAGAAGAAGAAGCGGAAGCCTCGGGATTTATCTTGATTTATTATTAGGCCGGGCGCCATACTACATTTCGACACGACTCAGGGTTACCATTTCGGCTTATTGGAAGAACACAGTAAAATTAACTTTCAGATACCATCAAAATGAGTAAACGGTGGTGATACTGAGAATCGGGCTTCAGTCAAGGGAGTCGGAGTGGCCACGGAGTGTGGCCGAAAGCGCCGTGTGTCTGTGTGCAGTGTGGCGGCACTGAGAAGAGCATACTCGAGATCGCGAAACACGCTCGTCTGAAGATCAGCACATGGCATGCTGGGGGCAAGAAAAGGTTACAGTGGCGTGGTGTTCAGATCTCATCTGGCTCGTTACTCAACAGGCCAGGCTGCAACAAGGCCAGTTTTATTTTGGCAGAAGAGACGCAACAGCCCGGCCACGAGGGGATTATCGATAACCGCATGATTGTGCTTGTGACGAGTTTTCGCCCAGAAAGGCAACTCTTTAAATGTGAGATCTTGAGCAGAAACATTACACGCAGACAGTTGTCCATCGTCAGCAGCTTGCAGAAAGGGAAGATGATTGCGCTTGGTTTCTTGCTGCAGTTAGAGCACTGAGCCATTTCTGACATTGCCCAGCCGTCACGCTACCGCGGAAGGACCCCGACCTGCTGCGACAGAGCTTACGCCTCCATGCTACGGCACAATTATGGGCATGCATTTTGTAGAAGACAGGTGTCAAGATGCGCGATGATGGAGCTGCCTCGGGAAAATCCGTGCGGCTTGGACACTGACGGAGGCACTCCGCGATGTGTGACATCAGTGAGCTATCGGTTGCTTTTAAGATACGGAAAGATGCAAGAGGGAACGTTGATAGGTGCTGACAGCTTATCATTGCATCACAGGAGCGCTGTGCCTGAAAATGGTTATGTGATGAAAGCAACATCACGCACGCACCCTTAGTCAGCTGTGTCTGAGTCTCACCGCTCAGTTCAAGGCAGCTGACGCGAGCTGGGAAATCTTAGTTACGGTGACAGCTCATGGCAGAGGTGCCTTGTCGGTGGCCAGGGAGCGGTGCTCAAAGATGCTCGAAAGCCGCGAGGAGATTTGCTCTGCCTCTTACGAGCAAAGGAAAGACACAACACAACCCGCGACGCGATACTAAACAGCCTGGTGACATTGCTTGGGTCGCCTGATTGCGAGTCATTGAATGCACAACCAGAGGCCAGGAGGTCAAACACTCTCGATATGTGTACAGTGGCAGCGAAGGCAGCCAAAACCAACTGACTGGGAGGCGACCGATGCGAGTTAGCTCTGAGCCACTCCCAGCCGCCAGACCATGAAAAGAGAAGCCTTCACAGCGGGGCCCGGCATCACAGCTGGCCGATGTGCCAGGTAGATGACGCTGTTCATCTCGACGATTCCGGTGCTACGATGTTGGAACTGCCGGCACGTTCATTTGCCGCCGACGCACAGCCAAACCTGTCCAAATGGAGCCGATTGATCTCACGTAGCAGATGCACCGAGTGGCAACATGTGCGGCAGACGGGCGCTGCGCGCCGCCGCCGCTCCGGCACAGCGTTCCGCAGCATTCTGTGCTAGCCAAACGCCAGTCTATGCCTGGCAGCACATACCTGTGTGAACAATCAGCGACTCTTTGATGAACCTGAATTGCTTCGACGTCGACACAGAACAGCTGCCGACCAATTTCCCTGAGGATTTCTTCAGCCTACCTAACATTGATGAACTTGTGGAAAGATCGGGATCACATCATACCAATGCTCAGTGAACATTGCCAGCAATCACATTTTTAGGAGTTTTTACCAGTTCAAGTTTGAAAAGTTGTAAACTCTAATATTTGCTCTTCACTGCATGTTACTTTCTCCCAAACAAAGTGTTGCTTGACAATATTTTTGCATTCTTTGCTAATCCAATTATAGCTTTAAAATATTTCAAAGATAGAAAATTAAAGGCTATTGCTTTTCTTTTGAAGTGGGAATTTAGCTCACTTGTGCTGCAAATAGAAAATATGTCTGGCTGATGGTGCTCTGAATAATGGCTCTTTCACTAATGTTCATAGCATATTTATATTTGTCTGCTGAGCGAAAAAGATTACGACAGAGCTCATAAGAGTGCTGCTTTATTTATCTGATCATATTGTAATATATTTGTTAGGTTGTGCAGGTTAATTAGGTTCAATAGATATATGCCATTTAAAATTTTCAATGAACACTTAATAGCTGGTCGTAGTTGATTTTTATTTGCTCTGGCTCCATTTCTGATTCGACACCCTGGTGCAGCCCGTGGTGACGATGGTAACAAAAGCACGCAATCTAGAGCACGACAGATGAGCCCGGTCCGGCTAAAATAACATTTACCACTCAGCGTACGCTCAGTGCTAGCACCGAAGACAACATTGCTTGTTCAGGAAGAGCTGTTGCGCAACAAAGCCTTCTCTGTACTTTGAGAGGAATGGAAGATTAGTCGAGCAGTTTTTTATATTTCGTCATGTTTCGCTTTTCAGCTATAGTGCTTTGCCACGCCGCTTTAGTGAAAGTTTGGTCATCCGCGGATGTTAACATAGAGTCAGCTACCAGGGAAGCAGTTTCAGTAGTTTCAGTATAGCTTCTGAAAGGTTTAGAGGCCATGATTATTTCATCATTGTGTCAAGAGATATATACCAGATATTTTTGATGCTCTCTCTGATCCTAGGTCCTGCCGTGCAGACTCCTCAGGACAACCGAGGTTGCATCACGCAGGTTTAAGAGGAGTCCTATCATCATCTTTCTCAAAGTGAATTTATCACTGCTGCAAAGTGAAAGTCATCTCCTCTGGGGAATGCTGTGCTTTAGTTAGCTTTTGCGACAGTATCGTGAATTTCGATTGTTCTTACTTCCTTCAATTAGTTAGAAAATAGATGATCGAGCAGCAGTAAGGGCTCTGCACGGCCGCCCTTCAGCTGGCGGAAGACTCCAGCCTGGGTGCCATCGCCTGCCTCGGCTGGCTCTCAGAGCTCGGGGCAGCTTTCAAAATAGGAGCCAGCTTTCATGAGATTTTTAGTTTTGTAACTGCATCTAGCTGCGCAAAAGGTTAAATTGAGACTTTCAGTTAGGCGGTTAACGATTTTTGTCTCTCTGGAAAACAGTAGGCAGAGGAGTTGAGCAGCATCAAGGAATTCTTGTGCTGTCTGTGAATTTATAGCACGAGCCCCTTGATGTTCTGGGTCTGAGTGTATTGCAAACGTAATAAATGGTGATTATGAGGAGCATCCACAACATTTGCCCCATGGGAGCCGTCCAGCGCAGACTGCACAGTGAAAGGTCCAGATGTTGACAACACGATGATGGCTCGAAAGCCTGAGTGGGTTCGTGACTTTTCCATGAATATTGGTGTCAACAGCCAGAATATTATCTTGGGCGATTACAAGGGTTCAGGAATTAGTGAGAACTAAGTAATGGCCCAGAGGCCCGTAAACAGTAAAGCTATAAAAGCATATAGTGCCGCATAGATTTCATGACTAGAAGCTCAAAAGACGAAAACGCTATTTTTTTTTGTAAATTGAAATTTGCTATCGTGAATGTTAGCAACACTCTCCGCCTGCGGGATGCACGGGGATGCGGGTCACTAGTGTAGCCAGGTGAGGCCTCATTTAACACAGTAAATTCATCAGGCTTGTCATGTTTCAGTCAGGCCAATCACACATCAAGATTATGATCAGTGATTAGTTCATTGACTATAATTACCTTTGAGTAAGGATCTAACATTAAGTAGCCCCATTGTGAGATGTGAGGTATCATGATCTCTTTCAGTAATGACAGGAATGGAGGTGGTCTTTATCCTAGTGAGATTGCTAAGGCGAACACCGCCATGTTTAGTTTTGCCCAACCTAGGTCGAGGCACAGACACGGTCTCAATGGTGATAGCTGAGCTGACTACACTGACTATGCTAGTGGCACTCCACTATGCTGGCAGGCTGGCCAATAGCCTGCTGCCTGGCCTGCACCCTATTTCATTGTGGAGCTAGAGGAGTTAGAGCCCTGTCTATGTTGGTAGATAAGATGAGAGCACCCTCCAGCTAGGATGGAGTCCCACACCTCAGCAGGTCAGGCTTGGTCCTGTTTGGGTGAGTCCCAGAAAGAGGGCCAATTATCTACAAATTCTATCTTTTGGGAGGGGCAGAAACAGTTTTCAACCAGCGATTGAGTTGTGAGACTCTGCTGTAGAGCTCATCACTCCCCTAACTGGGAGGGGGCCAGAGACAATTACTCACTGATGCCGACACATCTTTCTAGCTGATATGCACGCAGAAGCTATGCTGCGCTTGGTGATCTCTGGACTGTTTCATCCTAACATCGTTGGTGCCGACGTGGGATAACAATATCTCTATACTCTCTGCACTCGCCAGTTTTAGCTTTAGCCAGCACCATCTTCAGATTAGCCTTAACGTCGGTAGCCCTGCCCCCAGGTAAACAGTGTATGATCGCTGGATGATTCGCCAAGTCTAATACTGCGGGTAATGGAGTCGCCAATGACTAGAGTTTTCAATTTGTCAGAGCTAATGGCGGGAAGTTCGCGCCTCAGACTTCGTAACGGAGGAGTAGAGACCAGAGAAGACTCGGCCTCTGAAACCCGCTGCTTAATGGGAAAACCGGGTTGGAAAGTTTCTGTTGAGAGCTGAACACCGGCTGAGCT
This sequence comes from Oncorhynchus nerka, assembly GCF_034236695.1. Lineage (NCBI taxonomy): Eukaryota > Metazoa > Chordata > Actinopteri > Salmoniformes > Salmonidae > Oncorhynchus > Oncorhynchus nerka. Next base: position 7,189 of record NW_027038925.1, read on the forward strand.
GAGCTGCCCACAGCATTTCCTTCCAGAAACCGTGAGAAAGTTGTCCGGCTGCGGGGACTGTGCCAGGATTTATACTACTATCTGTACTTACTGGGTGGCACAGACGTTTCATCCTTTCCTACACTGAAATTACCTGCCTAACGACAATATGCGCTCTGAAGCTGGGCTTGCAGTACAGCTATCCTCGCTGTAAGGCGAGCACAGCGGCTGCAATTAGAAGGCATCATGTTAATGTTACTACTTTAGCTTCGGTTGTTGGAGGTCCTGACGAATCGTGTCCAGATAAAGCGTCCGGAGGAAAAAGTTGAGGAAAAAATAAATAAATATATGAACGGGTAATTAAAAAGTGAAAAACGTGGAAGTTGTCAGGTAGCAAAATAGGTTGGCAACAAAACGCACAGCAACTGCAAGTTGAAAAACAAGCCTGCAAGTTGTGACCGAAATGACGTAGCGTGGGTAAAGGCCAGCAAGGAGGAGGATCTCCCTGATGAATCCTTGCTGTACCCAGTCCACCTGGCCGTGCCGCTGCTCCAGTTTCAACTGTTCTGCCTTATTATTATTGACCATGCTGGTCATTTATGAACATTTGGGCCATGTTCTGTTATAATCTCCACCGGCACAGCCAGAAGAGGACTGGCCACCCCACATAGCCTGGTTCCTCTCTATGTTTCTTCCTAGGTTTTGGGGCTTTCTAGGAGTTTTTCCTAGCCACCGTGCTTCTACACCTGCATTGCTTGCTGTTTGGGGTTTTAGGCTGGGTTTCTGTACAGCACTTGGAGATATCAGCTGATGTACGAAGGGCTATATAAATACATTTGATTTGATTTGATTTTACATTTACAATAATCTGTTGGGTGTGCCAGTGGGGGTTCCTCATGAGTTTCAGGCCTTGGGTAGGAATGATGGACTCTGGCACTTACTACCTATTATAGGTCCAGCCAGTGGATGCAAGACAGACTGCATGGATAAATTATATCTACTATAATCAACAGCGTTTTGTGAATTACTCCCGTGATGCACTCACTGGTATGTCTGAACAGCTGGAGGCCACATCTAGGGTTGCCAGACAGAATAGACTTGCTTTTGGATATGCTTTCTTGCCAGTCAGAGGGGTGTCTGTAAGATGTATGGTGAACAATGTTGCACGTTTATTCCTAATAACACCAGTCCAGATGGTAGTATATCTAGGGCCCTTAGTGGGCTTGATGCTGCTGAGATGAGGACCATGGCGGGGGTGGAGGAGTCTGACTGTTCTCTTGGTTGGGAGCCTGGTTTGGTAAGTACACTGATATGGTGGTTACTGGATTTCTGACCCTAATTCTTGTATTTTTATAATTGATGTGCTGTGCTTGCATCATACCGTGTTTTAAGAAGTCTGTTACAGATGAAGGCTTCAGGCATGATGCCTTTGCTTGATGCTCCAGTTGGAGATGCTGATACTGAATCAAGCTTTCAGGGGAGGATGGGACTGACTGAGATGACCCATGGTATGCTGTGGGTGAGGTAGTAGAACAAATATTACACCACCACAGTTCCTTCTTTTACATTTTTGTTTTATGATAAGTTCTTTCCAGTATGTTTGTCCTCCCTGTTCGTGAAGGTTTGGAGTCCCTGGGGTGGAAGCCCAACTGGTACAGGATAAGAGTAGCTGAGAGGACCAGATGGTTAATAATGCTTTGCTTTACTGTTTTCCATGACCAAAGTTGTATCCTATATCTTACACGCAATAAACAATAAAGTGTTATCCTGTTTTTGATAAGTGACACCCTTATGGGGTGTCAAAAGGGGGAGACAAAAGCATATATCACTTGATTTTTGTTCTATTTTTCTTGGTTGATTTCCTCTTTTGTTTTTCTGTAAAAATATGTTTTTTTTTAAACTTTGTATTATTTTCATGAAATGCTATTAGCATATTACTATGTTGGGAGCACTGAAATAAAGGATAGGGAGTGACACCCTTGTGGGTGTCAAAAGGGGGAATCAAAAACTCACGTTTCTATATAAATGTTAAACAAAGGGACATGCATCACTTCATATTCACAAAATAAAGGTTTAAAGTTCCTGGGTTCATCAGCAACCTAGTATATCGGATGGTGTGGTTAAACCCCACAGGGTGTATAAAGGGGATTATGTTATGCACTATAGCCTCGTAGTTACCATATGTGATTGAATATTATCTGCTGTGACAGGGCTCGGAAGCAGGAACTACTTCTGAGTATATTAAAATAGCTTTGTCAGAACAAGTCCGCTCTGTTTTGCCCTGTGGTGGGACAGAGAGCCCGTATATACAAACAATGCATTTACCACTTATTGCTTAGCTAATAAAAAAACAGCATACGCCGGTGCCTCATTGTCATATTTATCCTGATACGAATTGACGCAACTCTGACACAAGTGAAAAATTGAGGGAAACCAAAAATATAAACGGTAATTGAAGAGTAAAAACCGTAGTTCTCATGTAGAAAAGTAGGCAAAACACACAGCAACAAGTCACAGGTGAAAATGTTGTTTGAGGTATCATGATGCTACTAGCATAAATGGACCAACACTGAGCAAATGTAGCTTAAGTCAAATGGAAATTTAAAACACAGGGGTCAGAGTAATATTGCTGGCACAAAGATATAATGCTAAATAAATGTTGCCATCACCCCAGTTACTCAAGTCAGGTCATAGACCCTTCAACTCCAAGTAGAGCCACCAAAACAATACAGAGGACACAAGTATTACAGTTAATGTTTATTTGAGCTAAAACAAGCAAATGCAGGTACACACACTAGAGTAGAGTACCCATGAACTCTTGCATGTCCCACGTCAGATATCCATGGCGTCGCCGCCGGACGGGCCGGTCGCAGCCAGAGGTGGCGTTTCAGACGGGCCGGTCGCAGCCAGAGGTGGCGTCGTCAGACGGGCCGGTCGCAGCGTCAGAGGTGGCGTCGCCGCCAGACGGGCAGCGTCAGAGGTCGCGGCCGGGCCGCAGCCAGAGGTGGCGTCTGCCAGACGGGGGCCGGTCGCAGCGTCAGAGGTGGCGTCACAGACGGGCCGTCGCAGCGCCAGAGGGTGGCGTTGCACGGCCACCAGCCAGACGGGCCGGGGTCGTGCCGCAGCCAGAGGTGGCGTCGCAGACGGGCCGGTCGCAGCGTCAGAGGTGGCGCGTCAGACGGGGCTGTCGCAAAGGCCAGAGGTGGCGTGCCAGACGGGCCGGTCGCAGCCAGAGGTGGCGTCGCCAGACGGGCCGGCGCGCAGAGCCAGACGGCTGCCGCAGCGTCAGAGGTGGCGGTGGCTGCCAGACGGGCCGGTCGCAGCCAGAGGTGGCGCGCCAGACGGGCCGGTCGCAGCGTCAGAGGTGGCGTCGTCAGACGGGCCGGGTCGCAGCAGCCAGAGGTGGCGTCATCAGACGGGCCGGTCGCAGGCCAGAGGTGGCGTCGGCCAGACGGGAGGTCGCAGGCAGAGGTGGCGCGTCAGACGGGCCGGTCGCAGCGTCAGAGGTGGCGTGCCGCCAGACGGGCCGGTCGCAGCGCCAGAGGTGGGCGCCAGACGGGCCGGTCGCAGCAGAGGTCAGAGGTGGCGTGCCGCCAGACGGGCCGGTCGCCAGAGGTGGCGCGCCAGACGGGTGTCGCGCCAGAGGTGGCGCGCCAGACGGGCCGGCCGCAGCGCCAGAGGTGGGGACGGGCCGGTCGCAGAGACGGCCAGAGGTCGCAGCGTCAGAGGTGGCGTCGTCAGACGGGCCGGTCGCAGCGTCAGAGGTGGCGCGGTCAGACGGGCCGTCGACCGCAGTCGCCAGAGGTGGCGCGTCAGACGGGCCGGTCGCAGCCAGAGGTGGCGTCGTCAGACGGGCCGGTCGCAGCGCCAGAGGTGGCGTGCCCAGACGGGCCGGGGTCGCAGCGTCCAGAGGTGGCGTCGTCAGACGGGCCGGTCGCAGCAGAGGTGGCAGAGACGGGCCGTCGTCAGACGGGCCGGTCGCAGCGTCGCAGCCAGAGGTGGCGTCGCCAGACGGGCCGGTCGCAGCGCCAGAGGTGGCGTCGCCAGACGGGCCGGTCGCAGCGCCAGAGGTGGCGTCGCCAGACGGGCCGGTCGCAGCGTCCAGAGGTGGCGTCGTCCAGACGGGCCGGTCGCATAGCCAGAGGTGGCGCTGCCAGACGGGCCGGTCGCAGCGTCAGAGGTGGCGTCGTCAGACGGGCCGGTCGCAGCGCCAGAGGTGGCGTCAGACGGGCAGACGGTCAGAGGTGGCCGTCAGACGGCGCGTCGCAGCGTCAGAGGTGGCGTCGCCAGACGGGCCGGTCGCAGCGCCAGAGGTGGCGTGCCAGACGGGCCGGTCGCAGCGCCAGAGGTGGCGTCCGGCCAGACGGGCCGGTCGCAGCCAGAGGTGGCGCCGCCAGACGGGCGGCCAGAGGTGGCGTTGCCGCCAGAGAGGTGGCGTCGCCAGACGGGCCGGTCGCAGCGTCAGAGGTGGCGCCAGACGGGCCGGTCGCAGCGGCCAGAGGTGGCGTCGTCAGACGGGCCGGTCGCAGCGCCAGAGGTGGCGTCGCCAGACGGGCCGGTCGCAGCGCGTCAGAGGTGGCCAGAGGCATGCGCCAGCTTCTCCGTCAGAGGGCCGTCGCAGCCAGAGGTGGCGTTTGCCAGACGGGCCGGTCGCAGCAGGAAGGCCAGAGGTGGCGTGTCAGACGGGCCGGGTCGCAGCGTCAGAGGTGGCGTCGTCAGACGGGCCGGTCGCAGCCAGAGGTGGCGTCGTCAGACGGGCCGGTCGCAGCGCCAGAGGTGGCGTCCTCAGAGGCATGGCCGCAGCTTTTCAGAGGTGGCATCATTTGCCAGAGAGCCATGGTTTGGGAAGCTTGGGATTCAGACTTCATTGGGCTAAATATTCTTGAGAAAAACAAAAGGAACAGTTGTCGCAGCAGAGCAACACATCTGTTCAGACGGGCTAGGCCAAATTGCTAGAGGTGGCTTTGAGCAACATGAACCCAACAGGTTTCAGAGGTATATGTTTCAGACGGGCCTTCTCTGGCTCAGAGGTGGCGCGTCAGACCCTATGGATCGCAGCAAGGCCAGGGCATGCACAATGGAGACGCAGCATTTGAGGTGGACAGCTCTGAAACGGGTAGGTTAAGGCATTCCAGGTCATTGCAGAGAGACGCTCTTATCCTTCGGGCCTTACACAGCAAGAGGTGGCGCATTGCCAGACGGGCCGGTCTATGCTGCCAGAGGTGCGTGTCAAGACGGGCACCAGCGACAAGAACAGGAAAGCAGACGGGCCAAAGAACATAGCTAGAAGGGTTGTGGAAATAAACACTACCTCCAAGCTGCAGAGGTGATCTTGCTTCAGACGGGCCTTTCCAACAGGGTAACAAGAAACTGAGGACGGGAAAGTGTTACCAGAGGTGAGTTCGCCAACGGGCCGGTATATTAAGAGGTAGCAGTGAAGAATAAAACATGCGCCTTAGTTAAGCATATCCTCAGAACAGGGCATCATTAAACAGAGAGCAACCATGGTTTGGAGAAGCTTGGCAGCAATTGGTCTCTAAATATTCCCATGAGAAAAAAAGGAACAGTTGGGTATTCAACAGCAACACATGTCTTCCCATGGCCAAATTGCTAAGGCCACTTTTGAGCAACATGAACCCAACAGGTTTCAAAGTATATGTTTCAGGCAATGCTTGATTGAGCTTGTTTAGCGTCAGATAGAAATAGACAGGGCATGTAGAACATATGTTGATGACATCAAGTTGGTTAAGGGCAGCAAAAGGTTTGACAGCATTATTTGACAGATTACCCTATGCTGTTGAATGATCAAAAATGATTAGGGGGAAAAAACACAGCAGCACCATAGACATTTGACAAAGAACATAGCTAGAAGGGTTGTGGAAATAAACACTGTACCCAAATCTGCAGAGTTTTACAATGCTCCTGGGACTTTCCAACAGGGTAACAAGAAACTGAGGAGAAAGTTTTACAGGTTGAGTATATTTATTTATTTACATATATCAATAGCATGAAAATAAAGATGACCGACTTATAGGTAGCATATTTAGAAAAATTCCTTTAAATATTCTATTGCTACTAACATAAATCCTAATATATCATGTTTTCCTCATTTGCACCTCCCATGATCATGAAAATAAGGACATTCAACAGGTAATGTCTTCCCTAACCTGCAATAGAGGCTTATAGTGAGGCCACAGATGACCGTTTCCTGACAAACATGGCTTATCTCCAGCTAGTGTCTGAGGATTGAGTTGTTACAGCTCAGATAGAAATAGACCATGTAGAACATATGTATGATTTTATTGTTGGTGGGCAGGCAATCTTTTCAAATATCACTGTTTGATAACACATTTATATCTGTAATGATTAACCCTAATGGTCTCAGATCAGCAGTAGAAAGAAGTAGGCCTAATTATTTTAGGTGTAATCTTCAAAGATATTTAAACACACCACATATCCATCAATGCTCCTGGGAAATGGGTAGGCCTCCACCATAGTCCTTCAAAGGCCATTTATTTATTTACATAGATCACATACATAAATAAATATGTTAGCTTGCTAGCTGAGATAAAATATTCTATTGCTACTAACATAAATCCTAATATATCATGTTTTCCTCATTTGCTCTTTGAGTATCTTTTGCTTTTCTTCTAACCCTGAATGGCAACATCCTTTATCCTAGTGTCTGAGGACCTGGAGAAGGCTATATCTACAGCTTTATCCATCCACACCCACTGTATGAAGGATTTTATTGGCCACTGCGGATAGTCACCCTCTCAATCAGGTTAGCAGGTAACCAACCCCACGGGATTTGTTAGGAGTTCCCCTCTTACAGGTTTAACGGGACTTACCATATACCACAAATGATTACAATGGGACTACTGAATAAGCTCAGGCTTTCTAGGTTTCCTAATTGGTTCAGCCTACGAATCAAATCAAATCAAATCAAATTTATTTATATAGCCCTTCGTACATCAGCCATATCTCAAAGTACTGTACAGAAACCCAGCCTAAAACCCCAAACAGCAAGCAATGCAGGTGTAAGCGGTGGCTAGGAAAACCCTGGCAAAATCCTAGGAAAAAGAGGAACTTTATCCATCCACAGAATGGCTGCGGCTAGAGAAACAGAACAGGAAGAAACCTAGAGTTGACCACATGGGGAATTAATAAGGCAGAACAGTTGAAACTGAGCACAAAGCACAGTCAGGGGACTGGGACTACAATAAGTCATCATGTCAGGTAGTCCTCTTCCTGGCTCAGCCTCCGAGAAGAGAAAGAAAATCAAATCAAAGATTTATATTATAACAGAAATGGCCAAGATGTTCAAATGAAAACTCCCCTAAATGACCAAAATGGAAGAATAAGAATAAGGCAGAACAGTTGAGAATGGCCAGCCAGTCCTCTTCTGGCTGTGCCGGGTGGAGATACATTTACATTTACATTTAAGTCATTTAGCAGACTCTCTTATCCAGAGCGACTTACAAATTGGTGCATTCACCTTATGACATCCAGTGGAACAGTAGTGCATCTAAATCTTTTAAAGGGGGTGAGAGGGATTACTTTATCCTATCCTAGGTATTCCTTAAAGAGGTGGGGTTTCAGGTGTCTCCGGAAGGTGGTGATTGACTCCGCTGTCCTGGCGTCGTGAGGGAGTTTGTTCCACCATTGGGGGCCAGAGCAGCGAACAGTTTTGACTGGGCTGAGCGGGAACTGTACTTCCTCAGTGGTAGGGAGGCGAGCAGGCCAGAGGTGGATGAACGCAGTGCCCTTGTTTGGGTGTAGGGCCTGATCAGAGCCTGGAGGTACTGAGGTGCCGTTCCCCTCACAGCTCCGTAGGCAAGCACCATGGTCTTGTAGCGGATGCGAGCTTCAACTGGAAGCCAGTGGAGAGAGCGGAGGAGCGGGGTGACGTGAGAGAACTTGGGAAGGTTGAACACCAGACGGGCTGCGGCGTTCTGATGAGTTGTAGGGGTTTAATGGCACAGGCAGGGAGCCCAGCCAACAGCGAGTTGCAGTAATCCAGACGGGAGATGACAAGTGCCTGGATTAGGACCTGCGCCGCTTCCTGTGTGAGGCAGGGTCGTACTCTGCGGATGTTGTAGAGCATGAACCTACAGGAACGGGCCACCGCCTTGATGTTAGTTGAGAACGACAGGGTGTTGTCCAGGATCACGCCAAGGTTCTTAGCGCTCTGGGAGGAGGACACAATGGAGTTGTCAACCGTGATGGCGAGATCATGGAACGGGCAGTCCTTCCCCGGGAGGAAGAGCAGCTCCGTCTTGCCGAGGTTCAGCTTGAGGTGGTGATCCGTCATCCACACTGATATGTCTGCCAGACATGCAGAGATGCGATTCGCCACCTGGTCATCAGAAGGGGGAAAGGAGAAGATTAATTGTGTGTCGTCTGCATAGCAATGATAGGAGAGACCATGTGAGGTTATGACAGAGCCAAGTGACTTGGTGTATAGCGAGAATAGGAGAGGGCCTAGAACAGAGCCCTGGGGGACACCAGTGGTGAGAGCACGTGGTGTGGAGACGGATTCTCGCCACGCCACCTGGTAGGAGCGACCTGTCAGGTAGGACGCAATCCAAGCGTGGGCCGCGCCGGAGATGCCCAACTCGGAGAGGGTGGAGAGGAGGATCTGATGGTTCACAGTATCGAAGGCAGCCGATAGGTCTAGAAGGATGAGAGCAGAGGAGAGAGAGTTAGCTTTAGCAGTGCGGAGCGCTCCGTGATACAGAGAAGAGCAGTCTCAGTTGAATGACTAGTCTTGAAACCTGACTGATTTGGATCAAGAAGGTCATTCTGAGAGAGATAGCGGGAGAGCTGGCCAAGGACGGCACGTTCAAGAGTTTTGGAGAGAAAAGAAAGAAGGGATACTGGTCTGTAGTTGTTGACATCGGAGGGATCGAGTGTAGGTTTTTTCAGAAGGGGTGCAACTCTCGCTCTCTTGAAGACGGAAGGGACGTAGCCAGCGGTCAGGGATGAGTTGATGAGCGAGGTGAGGTAAGGGAGAAGGTCTCCGGAAATGGTCTGGAGAAGAGAGGAGGGGATAGGGTCAAGCGGGCAGGTTGTTGGGCGGCCGGTCGTCACAAGACGCGAGATTTCATCTGGAGAGAGAGGGGAGAAAGAGGTCAGAGCACAGGGTAGGGCAGTGTGAGCAGAACCAGCGGTGTCGTTTGACTTAGCAAACGAGGATCGGATGTCGCCGACCTTCTTTTCAAAATGGTTGACGAAGTCATCTGCAGAGAGAGGAGGAGGGGGGGAGGGGGAGGATTCAGGAGGGAGGAGAAGGTGGCAAAGAGCTTCCTAGGGTTAGAGGCAGATGCTTGGAATTTAGAGTGGTAGAAAGTGGCTTTAGCAGCAGAGAGAGAAGAGGAAAATGTAGAGAGGAGGGAGTGAAAGGATGCCAGGTCCGCAGGGGAGGCGAGTTTTCCTCCATTTCCGCCGGCTGCCCGGAGCCCTGTTCTGTGAGCTCGCAATGAGTCGTCGAGCCACGGAGCGGGAGGGGAGGACCGAGCCGGCCTGGAGGATAGGGGACATAGAGAGTCAAAGGATGCAGAAAGGGAGGAGAGGAGGGTTGAGGAGGCAGAATCAGGAGATAGGTTGGAGAAGGTTTGAGCAGAGGGAAGAGATGATAGGATGGAAGAGGAGAGAGTAGCGGGGGAGAGAGAGCGAAGGTTGGGACGGCGCGATACCATCCGAGTAGGGGCAGTGTGGGAAGTGTTGGATGAGAGCGAGAGGGAAAAGGATACAAGGTAGTGGTCGGAGACTTGGAGGGGAGTTGCAATGAGGTTAGTGGAAGAACAGCATCTAGTAAAGATGAGGTCGAGCGTATTTCCTGCCTTGTGAGTAGGGGGAAGGTGAGAGGGTGAGGTCAAAAGAGGAGAGGAGTGGAAAGAAGGAGGCAGAGAGGAATGAGTCAAAGGTAGACGTGGGGAGGTTAAAGTCGCCCAGAACTGTGAGAGGTGAGCCGTCCTCAGGAAAGGAGCTTATCAAGGCATCAAGCTCATTGATGAACTCTCCGAGGGAACCTGGAGGGCGATAAATGATAAGGATGTTAAGCTTGAAAGGGCTGGTAACTGTGACAGCATGGAATTCAAAGGAGGCGATAGACAGATGGGTAAGGGGAGAAAGAGAGAATGACCACTTGGGAGAGATGAGGACGGTGCCACCACCCCGCTGACCAGAAGCTCGGGTGTGCGAGAACACGTGGGCAGACGAAGAGAGAGCAGTAGGAGTAGCAGTGTTGTCTGTGGTGATCCATGTTTCCGTCAGTGCCAAGAAGTCGAGGGACTGGAGGGAGGCATAGGCTGAGATGAACTCTGCCTTGTTGGCCGCAGATCGGCAGTTCCAGAGGCTACCCGAGACCTGAACTCCACGTGGGTCGGCGCGCTGGGACCACCAGATTAGGTGGCCGCGCCACGCGGTGTGGAGCGTTTGTATGGTCTGTGCAGAGAGGAGAGAACAGGGATAGACAGACACATAGTTGACAGGCTACACAAGAGGCTACGCTAATGCAAAGGAGATTGGAATGACAAGTGGACTACACGTCTCGAGTGTTCAGAAAGTTAAGCTTACGTAGCAAGAATCTTATTGACTAAAATGATTAAAATGATACAGTACTGCTGAAGTAGATTATAACAGAACGTGGCCAAGATGTTCAAATGTTCATAAATGACCAGCATGGTCGAATAATAGTAAGGCAGAACAGTTGAAACTGGAGCAGCAGCATGGCCAGGTGGACTGGGGACAGCAAGGAGTCATCATGTCAGGTAGTCCTGGGACATGGTCCTAGGGCCCAGGCCAGTTGAAACTGGAGCAGCAGCATGGCCAGGTGGACTGGGGACAGCAAGGAGTCATCATGTCAGGTAGTCCTGGGGCATGGTCCTAGGGCTCAGGTCCTCCGAGAGAGAGAAAGAAAGAGAGAAGGAGAGAATTAGAGAACGCACACTTAGATTCACACAGGACACCGAATAGGACAGGAGAAGTACTCCAGATATAACAAACTGACCCTAGCCCCCCGACACATAAACTACTGCAGCATAAATACTGGAGGCTGAGACAGGAGGGGTCAGGAGACACTGTGGCCCCATCCGAGGACACCCCCGGACAGGGCCAAACAGGAAGGATATAACCCCACCCACTTTGCCAAAGCACAGCCCCCACACCACTAGAGGGATATCTTCAACCATCAACTTACCATCCTGAGACAAGGCAGAGTATAGCCCACAAAGATCTCCGCCACGGCACAACCCAGGGGCGCCAACCCAGACAGGCTGACCACAACAGTGAATCAACCCACTCAGGTGACGCACCCCCCCCAGGGACGGCATGAGAGAGCCCCAGTAAGCCAGTGACTCAGCCCCTGTAACAGGGTTAGAGGCAGAGAATCCCAGTGGAAAGAGGGGAACCGGCCAGGCAGAGACAGCAAGGGCGGTTCGTTGCTCCAGAGCCTTCCGTTCACCTTCCCACTCCTGGGCCAGACTACACTCAATCATATGACCCACTGAAGAGATGAGTCTTCAGTAAAGACTTAAAGGTTGAGACCGAGTTTGCGTCTCTGACATGGGTAGGCAGACCGTTCCATAAAAATGGAGCTCTATAGGAGAAAGCCCTGCCTCCAGCTGTTTGCTTAGAAATTCTAGGGACAATTAGGAGGCCTGCCTAAGACCGTAGCGTACGTGTAGGTATGTACGGCAGGACCAAATCAGAGAGATAGGTAGGAGCAAGCCCATGTAATGCTTTGTAGGTTAGCAGTAAAACCTGAAATCAGCCCTTGCTTTGACAGGAAGCCAGTGTAGAGAGGCTAGCACTGGAGTAATATGATCAAATTTTTTTGGTTCTAGTCAGGATTTTAGCAGCCGTATTTAGCACTAACTGAAGTTTATTTAGTGCTTTATCCGGGTAGCCGGAAAATAGAGCATTGCAGTAGTCTAACCTAGAAGTGACAAAAGCATGGATTAATTTTTCTGCATCATTTTTGGACAGAAAGTTTCTGATTTTTGCAATGTTACGTAGATGGAAAAAAGCTGTCCTCGAAATGGTCTTGATATGTTCTTCAAAAGAGAGATCAGGGTCCAGAGTAACGCCGAGGTCCTTCACAGTTTTATTTGAGACGACTGTACAACCATTAAGATTAATTGTCAGATTCAACAGAAGATCTCTTTTAAACGGCTCTCTATCCACTGGATGTGTACCAAACTCACTAAAAGTGGCAGTAATAAAGCCTCTCTTGAAAAAGCCAAACCTTGACCCAGAAAATATAAAAAACTATCGGCCTATATCGAATCTTCCATTCCTCTCAAAAATTTTAGAGAAGGCTGTTGCGCAGCAACTCACTGCCTTCCTGAGGACAAACAATGTATACGAAATGCTTCAGTCTGGTTTTAGACCCCATCATAGCACTGAGACGGCACTTGTGAAGGTGGTAAATGACATTTTAATGGCATCGGACCGAGGCTCTGCATCTGTCCTCGTGCTCCTAGACCTTAGTGCTGCTTTTGATACCATCGATCACCACATTCTTTTGGAGAGATTGGAAACCCAAATTGGTCTACACGGACATGTTCTGGCCTGGTTTAGATCTTATCTGTCGGAAAGATATCAGTTTGTCTCTGTGAATGGTTTGTCCTCTGACAAATCAACTGTAAATTTCGGTGTTCCTCAAGGTTCTGTTTTAGGACCACTATTGTTTTCACTATATATTTTACCTCTTGGGGATGTTATTCGAAAACATAATGTAAACTTTCACTGCTATGCGGATGACACACAGCTGTACATTTCAATGAAACATGGTGAAGCCCCAAAATTGCCCTCGCTAGAAGCATGTGTTTCAGACATAAGGAAGTGGATGGCTGCAAACTTTCTACTATTAAACTCGGACAAAACAGAGATGCTTGTTCTAGGTCCCAAGAAACAAAGAGATCTTCTGTTGAATCTGACAATTAATCTTAATGGTTGTACAGTCGTCTCAAATAAAACTGTGAAGGACCTCGGTGTTACTCTGGACCCTGATCTCTCTTTTGAAGAACATATCAAGACCATTTCAAGGACAGCTTTTTTCCATCTACGTAACATTGCAAAAATCAGAAACTTTCTGTCCAAAAATGATGCAGAAACAGTAATCCATGCTTTTGTCACTTCTAGGTTAGACTACTGCAATGCTCTATTTTCCGGCTACCCGGATAAAGCACTAAATAAACTTCAGTTAGTGCTAAATACGGCTGCTAAAATCCTGACTAGAACCAAAAAAATTTGATCATATTACTCCAGTGCTAGCCTCTCTACACTGGCTTCCTGTCAAAGCAAGGGCTGATTTCAAGGTTTTACTGCTAACCTACAAAGCATTACATGGGCTTGCTCCTACCTATCTCTCTGATTTGGTCCTGCCGTACATACCTACATGTACACTACGGTCACAAGACGCAGGCCTCCTAATTGTCCCTAGAATTTCTAAGCAAACAGCTGGAGGCAGGGCTTTCTCCTATAGAGCTCCATTTTTATGGAACGGTCTGCCTACCCATGTCAGAGACGCAAACTCGGTCTCAACCTTTAAGTCTTTACTGAAGACTCATCTCTTCAGTGGGTCATATGATTGAGTGTAGTCTGGCCCAGGAGTGGGAAGGTGAACGGAAAGGCTCTGGAGCAACGAACCGCCCTTGCTGTCTCTGCCTGGCCGGTTCCCCTCTTTCCACTGGGATTCTCTGCCTCTAACCCTGTTACAGGGGCTGAGTCACTGGCTTACTGGGGCTCTCTCATGCCGTCCCTGGGGGGGTGCGTCACCTGAGTGGGTTGATTCACTGTTGTGGTCAGCCTGTCTGGGTTGGCGCCCCCCTTGGGTTGTGCCGTGGCGGAGATCTTTGTGGGCTATACTCTGCCTTGTCTCAGGATGGTAAGTTGACGGTTGAAGATATCCCTCTAGTGGTGTGGGGGCTGTGCTTTGGCAAAGTGGGTGGGGTTATATCCTTCCTGTTTGGCCCTGTCCGGGGGTGTCCTCGGATGGGGCCACAGTGTCTCCTGACCCCTCCTGTCTCAGCCTCCAGTATTTATGCTGCAGTAGTTTATGTGTCGGGGGGCTAGGGTCAGTTTGTTATATCTGGAGTACTTCTCCTGTCCTATTCGGTGTCCTGTGTGAATCTAAGTGTGCGTTCTCTAATTCTCTCCTTCTCTCTTTCTTTCTCTCTCTCTGAGGACCTGAGCCCTAGGACCATGCCCCAGGACTACCTGACATGATGACTCCTTGCTGTCCCCAGTCCACCTGGCCATGCTTCTGCTCCAGTTTCAACTGGCCTGGGCCCTAGGACCATGCCCCAGGACTACCTGACATGATGACTCCTTGCTGTCCCCAGTCCACCTGGCCATGCTGCTGCTCCAGTTTCAACTGTTCTGCCTTACTATTATTCGACCATGCTGGTCATTTATGAACATTTGAACATCTTGGCCACATTCTGTTATAATCTACTTCAGCAGTACTGTATCATTTTAATCATTTTAGTCAATAAGATTCTTGCTACGTAAGCTTAACTTTCTGAACACTCGAGACGTGTAGTCCACTTGTCATTCCAATCTCCTTTGCATTAGCGTAGCCTCTTGTGTAGCCTGTCAACTATGTGTCTGTCTATCCCTGTTCTCTCCTCTCTGCACAGACCATACAAACGCTCCACACCGCGTGGCCGCGGCCACCCTAATCTGGTGGTCCCAGCGCGCACGACCCACGTGGAGTTCCAGGTCTCGGGTAGCCTCTGGAACTGCCGATCTGCGGCCAACAAGGCAGAGTTCATCTCAGCCTATGCCTCCCTCCAGTCCCTCGACTTCTTGGCACTGACGGAAACATGGATCACCACAGACAACACTGCTACTCCTACTGCTCTCTCTTCGTCTGCCCACGTGTTCTCGCACACCCCGAGAGCTTCTGGTCAGCGGGGTGGTGGCACCGGGATCCTCATCTCTCCCAAGTGGTCATTCTCTCTTTCTCCCCTTACCCATCTGTCTATCGCCTCCTTTGAATTCCATGCTGTCACAGTTACCAGCCCTTTCAAGCTTAACATCCTTATCATTTATCGCCCTCCAGGTTCCCTCGGAGAGTTCATCAATGAGCTTGATGCCTTGATAAGCTCCTTTCCTGAGGACGGCTCACCTCTCACAGTTCTGGGCGACTTTAACCTCCCCACGTCTACCTTTGACTCATTCCTCTCTGCCTCCTTCTTTCCACTCCTCTCCTCTTTTGACCTCACCCTCTCACCTTCCCCCTACTCACAAGGCAGGAAATACGCTCAACCTCATCTTTACTAGATGCTGTTCTTCCACTAACCTCATTGCAACTCCCCTCCAAGTCTCCGACCACTACCTTGTATCCTTTTCCCTCTCGCTCTCATCCAACACTTCCCACACTGCCCCTACTCGGATGGTATCGCGCCGTCCCAACCTTCGCTCTCTCTCCCCCGCTACTCTCTCCTCTTCCATCCTATCATCTCTTCCCTCTGCTCAAACCTTCTCCAACCTATCTCCTGATTCTGCCTCCTCAACCCTCCTCTCCTCCCTTTCTGCATCCTTTGACTCTCTATGTCCCCTATCCTCCAGGCCGGCTCGGTCCTCCCCTCCCGCTCCGTGGCTCGACGACTCATTGCGAGCTCACAGAACAGGGCTCCGGGCAGCCGAGCGGAAATGGAGGAAAACTCGCCTCCCTGCGGACCTGGCATCCTTTCACTCCCTCCTCTCTACATTTTCCTCTTCTCTCTCTGCTGCTAAAGCCACTTTCTACCACTCTAAATTCCAAGCATCTGCCTCTAACCCTAGGAAGCTCTTTGCCACCTTCTCCTCCCTCCTGAATCCTCCTCCCCCCCTCCTCCCTCTCTGCAGATGACTTCGTCAACCATTTTGAAAAGAAGGTCGACGACATCCGATCCTCGTTTGCTAAGTCAAACGACACCGCTGGTTCTGCTCACACTGCCCTACCCTGTGCTCTGACCTCTTTCTCCCTCTCTCTCCAGATGAAATCTCGTCTTGTGACGGCCGGCCGCCCAACAACCTGCCCGCTTGACCCTATCCCCTCCTCTCTTCTCCAGACCATTTCCGGAGACCTTCTCCCTTACCTCACCTCGCTCATCAACTCATCCCTGACCGCTGGCTACGTCCCTTCCGTCTTCAAGAGAGCGAGAGTTGCACCCCTTCTGAAAAAACCTACACTCGATCCCTCCGATGTCAACAACTACAGACCAGTATCCCTTCTTTCTTTTCTCTCCAAAACTCTTGAACGTGCCGTCCTTGGCCAGCTCTCCCGCTATCTCTCTCAGAATGACCTTCTTGATCCATATCAGTCAGGTTTCAAGACTAGTCATTCAACTGAGACTGCTCTTCTCTGTATCACGGAGGCGCTCCGCACTGCTAAAGCTAACTCTCTCTCCTCTGCTCTCATCCTTCTAGACCTATCGGCTGCCTTCGATACTGTGAACCATCAGATCCTCCTCTCCACCCTCTCCGAGTTGGGCATCTCCGGCGCGGCCCACGCTTGGATTGCGTCCTACCTGACAGGTCGCTCCTACCAGGTGGCGTGGCGAGAATCCGTCTCCACACCACGTGCTCTCACCACTGGTGTCCCCCAGGGCTCTGTTCTAGGCCCTCTCCTATTCTCGCTATACACCAAGTCACTTGGCTCTGTCATAACCTCACATGGTCTCTCCTATCATTGCTATGCAGACGACACACAATTAATCTTCTCCTTTCCCCCTTCTGATGACCAGGTGGCGAATCGCATCTCTGCATGTCTGGCAGACATATCAGTGTGGATGACGGATCACCACCTCAAGCTGAACCTCGGCAAGACGGAGCTGCTCTTCCTCCCGGGGAAGGACTGCCCGTTCCATGATCTCGCCATCACGGTTGACAACTCCATTGTGTCCTCCTCCCAGAGCGCTAAGAACCTTGGCGTGATCCTGGACAACACCCTGTCGTTCTCAACTAACATCAAGGCGGTGGCCCGTTCCTGTAGGTTCATGCTCTACAACATCCGCAGAGTACGACCCTGCCTCACACAGGAAGCGGCGCAGGTCCTAATCCAAGCACTTGTCATCTCCCGTCTGGATTACTGCAACTCGCTGTTGGCTGGGCTCCCTGCCTGTGCCATTAAACCCCTACAACTCATCCAGAACGCCGCAGCCCGTCTGGTGTTCAACCTTCCCAAGTTCTCTCACGTCACCCCGCTCCTCTGCTCTCTCCACTGGCTTCCAGTTGAAGCTCGCATCCGCTACAAGACCATGGTGCTTGCCTACGGAGCTGTGAGGGGAACGGCACCTCAGTACCTCCAGGCTCTGATCAGGCCCTACACCCAAACAAGGGCACTGCGTTCATCCACCTCTGGCCTGCTCGCCTCCCTACCACTGAGGAAGTACAGTTCCCGCTCAGCCCAGTCAAAACTGTTCGCTGCTCTGGCCCCCCAATGGTGGAACAAACTCCCTCACGACGCCAGGACAGCGGAGTCAATCACCACCTTCCGGAGACACCTGAAACCCCACCTCTTTAAGGAATACCTAGGATAGGATAAAGTAATCCCTCTCACCCCCCCCTTTAAAAGATTTAGATGCACTACTGTTCCACTGGATGTCATAAGGTGAATGCACCAATTTGTAAGTCGCTCTGGATAAGAGCGTCTGCTAAATGACTTAAATGTAAATGTAAATGTATCTCCACCCGGCACAGCCAGAAGAGGACTGGCCACCCCACATATGCTCTCTCTAATTCTCTCTTTCTTTCTCTCTCTCGGAGGACCTGAGCCCTAGGACCATGCCCCAGGACTACCTGACATGATGACTCCTTGCTGTCCCCAGTCCACCTGGCCATGCTTCTGCTCCAGTTTCAACTGGCCTGGGCCCTAGGACCATGTCCCAGGACTACCTGACATGATGACTCCTTGCTGTCCCCAGTCCACCTGGCCATGCTGCTGCTCCAGTTTCAACTGTTCTGCCTTACTATTATTCGACCATGCTGGTCATTTATGAACATTTGAACATCTTGGCCACGTTCTGTTATAATCTCCACCCGGCACAGCCAGAAGAGGACTGGCCACCCCACATATGCTCTCTCTAATTCTCTCTTTCTTTCTCTCTCTCGGAGGACCTGAGCCCTAGGACCGTGCCCCAGGACTACCTGACATGATGACTCCTTGCTGTCCCCAGTCCACCTGACTGTGCTGCTGCTCCAGTTTCAACTGTTCTGCCTTATTATTATTCGACCATGCTGGTCATTTATGAACATTTGAACATCTTGGCCATGTTCTGTTATAATCTCTACCCGGCACAGCCAGAAGAGGACTGGCCACCCCACATAGCCTGGTTCCTCTCTAGGTTTCTTCCTAGGTTTTGGCCTTTCTAGGGAGTTTTTCCTAGCCACCGTGCTTTTACACCTGCATTGCTTGCTGTTTGGGGTTTTAGGCTGGGTTTCTGTACAGTACTTTGAGATATCAGCTGATGTACGAAGGGCTATATAAATAAATTTGATTTGATTTGATTTGATTCGTAGGCTGAACCAATTATAGGGTACGAACCTAGAAAGCCTGAGCTTATTCAGTAGTCCCATTGTATTACGACCGGTCGTAGCTTTGTGGTATATGGTAAGTCCCGGAAGGTAAACCCAAACCTGTAGAGGGGAACTCCTAGGGGGTAAATCCCGGGTGGGGTTGGTTACCTGCTATACCTGTAACGAGAGGGTGAAAGTCTCAGCCGCAGTGGCCATGCGGCAGTAGAGTGGGTGTGGATGGATAAAGTGACATACTTGTGTACTAGGATAAAATGTTGCCATTCAGGGTTAGAAGAAAAGCAAAAAGATACTCAAACGCTGTTGGATTTGGGTGTATTAGCAGTAGCAATAAAGAGAGGTTGGTTTTATGCCCTGTTGGGGTGGGGAACCATGACAGATTATGTGGAAATAGGAAGACAAGTGTGAATCATTTTGGTAATGTGTGTTATCAACAACAGAAAAGATTGCCTGCCCACCAACTTGATAAGAATCAACATATGTTCTACATGGTCTATTTCTATCTGAACGTAACAACTCAATCAAGCTTGTTAATTGATCGTTAAGCCATGTTTGTCAGGTAAACGGTCATTAGTGGCCTATATAAGCCTCATACAGGCCATGGGAAGACATTACCTGTTGATAACACAGATTATTTTCATGATCATGGGAGGTGTGAGAGAATTGCTGCTCGTTGTGATGACTGTGGGGGTTGTCAAAGGTTGGTTCACTAATGTTTAAGGGATTTGTTTGGTAAATATGCTTAACTTTATAAGTCGGTCATCTTTTATTCTTCACTGCTATTAATATATGTAGCTATTTTGTGTGAACTCAACTTCTGTCAACACTTTCTCCTCAGTTTCTTGTTACCCTGTTGGAAAGTCCCAGAAGCAAGATCAAGTCTCTCTGCAGAGGAGACTTGGAGGTAATTGTTTATTTCCACAACCCTTCTAGCTATGTTCTTTGTCACTGTCTATGGTGCTGCTGTGTTTGACACTCATTCAACAGCATAGAGTAACTCTGTCTAAATAATGCTGTCAAACCTTTTGCTTGTGTACCTTAACCTACATTTTTCAGAGCTGTCATCAAATGACGTCTCCATTGTGCATGCCCTGGCCTTGCTCCGATCCATAGGGTCTGACGCTAAACAAGCCAGAGAAGGTACGGCCTGAAACATATACTTTGAAACCTGTTGGGTTCATGTTGCTCAAAATTCGATTAGCAATTTGGCCTAGACCGTGTAGAACAGATGTGTTGCTGTAGAATACCCAACTGTTCCTTTTGTTTTTTCTCAAGAATATTTAGAGACCAATGAAGTAGAATCCCAAGCTTCTCCAAACCATGGTAGCTCTCTGGCAAATGATGCCCTGTCCTCTGAGGAGAAGCTGAGGCGCATGTCCTCTGACGACGCCACCTCTGACGCTGCGACCGGCCCGTCTGACAGATCTAAATGCACGCCATGGTAGAAAAGATTGCCTGCCCACCAACTCTTAAGAATCAACATATGTTCTACATGGTCTATTCTCTGCGACCGGCCCGTCAACGACGCCACCTCTGACGCTGAACGCCACTGACCCGCCCGTCTTTTGTCTCTAAACGCTCATGACGCTCTGACGACGCCACCTTATACAGGCCATGACGGGATTCTGACATTACCTCTGACGCTATAGTGACGCTGATTATTTTCTGACGACTTTCTTCAGTTTCTGTTACGCCTGTTGGACGAGTGTCAGAATTGCAAGATCAAAGCCCTCTGATGACTCTGGGGTCCGATCCATAGGCCCGTCTGACGTCAATTTTGGCCTGACGACGCTATGTTGAAGCTTTGATTTGCTCCGGCCCGTCGACGCCACCTCTGGTGCTGCGTGCTCTGACGACGCCACCTCTTCTGACGACGCCACCTCTGTCTAAATGATCGCCAAATGCCCTCTGAGACGAGACCTCTGACGCTTTCGAGTTTGTCTCACGACGCCAACGCTATGCCCTGGCCTTGCACCGTCTGGACGCCACCTCTGACGCTGACGACCAAGCCCTCTTCAACGAGCCACCTCTGAGTACCGGCCTGTCTAAATAATGACGCCACCTCTGACGCTGCAAACCTGTTTTGACGACTCACCTCTGACTCTGACGACGCCACCTCCTGCATTTGCCCGTCTGACGACGCCACCTCTGACGCTGCGACCGGCCCGTCTGACGACGCCACCTCTGACGCTGCGACCGGCCCGTCTGACGACGCCACCTCTGACGCTGACCGCCCGTCTGACGACGCCACCTCTGACGCTGCGACCGGCCCGTCTGACGACGCCACCTCTGACGCTGCGACCGGCCCGTCTGACGACGCCACCTCTGACGCCGATCTCTGACGACGCCCCTCTGACGCTGCGATGCCCGATCCTGACGACGCACCTCTGACGCCCGCCCGTCTGACGACGCCACCTCTGACGCTGCGACCGGCCCGTCTGACGACGCCACCTCTGACGCTCTGACGACGCCACCTCTGACGCTGCGATGCCCGTCTGACGAACCTCTGACGCTGCGACCGGCCCGTCTGACGACGCCACCTCTGACGCTGCGATCGGCCCGTCTGACGACGCCACCTCTCTGACGACGCCACCTCTGACGCTGCGACGGCCCGTCTGACGACGCCACCTCTGACGCTGCGACCGGCCCGTCTGACGACGCCACCTCTGACGCTGCGACCGCCCGTCTGACGACGCCACCTCTGACGCTGCGACCGGCCCGTCTGACGCCACCTCTGACGCTGCGACCGCCCGTCTGACGACGCCACCTCTGACGCTGCGATCGCGACGACGCCACCTCTGACGCTGCTCCCGCCCGCCCTGGCCTGACGACGCCACCTCTGACGCTGCACCGGCCCGTCTGACGACGCCACCTCTGACGCTGCGACCGCCCGTCTGACGACGCCACCTCTGACGCTGCGACCGGCCCGTCTGACGACGCCACCTCTCTGACGACGCCACCTCTGACGCTGCGACCGCCCGTCTGACGACGCCACCTCTGACGCTGCGACCGCCCGTCTGCGACGCCACCTCTGACGCTGCGACCGCCCGCCTGACGACGCCACCTCTGACGCTGCGACCGCCCGTCTGACGACGCCACCTCTGACGCTGCCCGCCCGTCTGACGACGCCACCTCTGACGCTGCGACCGCCCGTCTGACGACGCCACCTCTGACGCGCTGCGACCGCCCGTCTGACGACGCCACCTCTGACGCTGCGACCGCCCGTCTGACGACGCCACTCTGACGCTGCGACCGGCCCGTCTGACGACGCCACCTCTGACGCTGCGACCGCCCGTCTGACGACGCCACCTCTGACGCTGCGATCGCCCGTCTGACGACGCCACCTCTGACGCTGCGACCGGCCCGTCTGACGACGCCACCTCTGACGCTGCGACCGCCCGCCTGACGACGCCACCTCTGACGCTGCGACCGCCCGTCTGACGACGCCACCTCTGACGCTGCGACCGCCCGTCTGACGACGCCACCTCTGACGCTGCGACCGGCCCGTCTGACGACGCCACCTCTGACGCTGCGATCGCCCGCCCGTCTGACGACGCCACCTCTGACGCGCGACCGGCCCGCCTGACGCCACCTCTGACGCTGCGACCGGCCCGTCTGACGACGCCACCTCTGACGCTGCGACCGCCCGTCTGACGACGCCACCTCTGACGCTGCGACCGCCCGTCTGACGACGCCACCTCTGACGCTGCGCCCGCCTGACGACGCGACGCTGCGACCGCCCGTCTGACGACGCCACCTCTGACGCTGCGACCGCCCGTCCGACGCCACCTCTGACGACGCCACCTCTGACGCTGCGACCGCCCGTCTGACGACGCCACCTCTGACGCTGCGACCGCCCGCCTGACGACGCCACCTCTGACGCTGCGACCGCCCGCCTGACGACGCCACCTCTGACGCCGCCCGCCCTGACGACGCCACCTCTGACGCCACCGCCCTCTGACGACGCCACCTCGACGCACCGCCCGTCTGACGACGCCACCTCTGACGCTGCGACCGGCCCGTCTGACGACGCCACCTCTGACGCTGCGACCGGCCCGTCTGACGACGCCACCTCTGACGCTGCGACCGGCCCGTCTGACGACGCCACCTCTGACGCTGCGACCGGCCCGTCTGACGACGCCACCTCTGACGCTGCGACCGGCCCGTCCGGCGACGACGCCATGGATATCTGACGTGGGACATGCAAGAGTTCATGGGTACTCTAGTCCAGTGTGTACCTGCATTTGCTTGTTTTAGCTCAAATAAACATTAACTGTAATACTTGTGTCCTCTGTATTGTTTTGGTGGCTCCTACTTGGAGTTGAGGTCTATGACCTGACTTGAGTAACTGGGGTGATGGCAACATTTATTTAGCATTATATCTATGTGCCAGCAATATTACTCTGACCCCTGTGTTTTAAATTTCCATTTGACTTAAGCTACATTTGCTCAGTGTTGGTCCATTTATGCTAGTAGCATCACATGATACCTCAAACAACATTTTCACCTGTGACTTGTTGCTGTGTGTTTTGCCTACTTTTCTACATGAGAACTTTACGGTTTTTACTCTTCAATTACCGTTTATATTTTTGGTTTTTCCCTCAATTTTTTCACTTGTGTCAGAGTTGCGTCAATTCGTATCAGGATAAATATGACAATGAGGCACCGACGTATGCTGTTTTTTTTATTAGCTAAGCAATAAGTGGTAAATGCATTGTTTGTATATACGGGCTCTCTGTCCCACCACAGGGCAAAACAGAACGGACTTGTTCCTGACAAAGCTATTTTAATATACTCAGAAGTAGTTCCTGCTTCCGAGCCGGCCTGTCACAGCAGATAATATTCAATCACATATGGTAACGGGCTATAGTGCATAACATAATCCCCCTTTATACACCCCTGTGGGGTTTAACCACACCATCCGATATACTAGGTTGCTGATGAACCCAGGAACTTTAAACCTTTATTTTGTGAATATATGAAGTGATGCATGTCCCTTTGTTTAACATTTATATAGAAACGTGAGTTTTTGATTCCCCCTTTTGACACCCACAAGGGTGTCACTCCTTATCCTTTATTTCAGTGCTCCCAACATAGTAATATGCTAATAGCATTTCATGAAAATAATACAAAGTTTAAAAAAAACATATTTTTTACAGAAAAACAAAAGAGGAAATCAACCAAGAAAAATAGAACAAAAATCAAGTGATATATGCTTTTGTCTCCCCCTTTTGACACCCATAAGGGTGTCACTTATCAAAAACAGGATAACACTTTGTTTATTGACGTGTAAGATATAGGATACAACTTTGGTCATGGAAAACAGTAAAGCAAAGCATTATTAACCATCTGGTCCTCTCAGCTACTCTTATCCTGTACCAGTTGGGCTTCATGCCACCCAGGGACTCCAAACCTTCACAACAGGGAGGACAAACATACTGGAAAGAACTTATCATAAAACAAAAATGTAAAAGAAGGAACTGTGGTGGTGTAATATTTATTCTACTACCTCACCCACAGCATACCATGGGTCATCCTCAGTCAGTCCCATCCTCCCCTGAAAGCTTGATTCAGTATCAGCATCTCCAACTGGAGCATCAAGCAAAGGCATCATGCCTGAAGCCTTCACATCTGTAACAGACTTCTTAAAACACGGTATGATGCAAGCAGCACAACACATCAATTATAAAAATACAAGAATTAGGGTCAGAAATCCAGTAACCACCATATCAGTGTACTTACCAAACCAGGCTCCCAACCAAGAGAACAGTCCAGACTCCTCCACCCCCGCCATGGTCCTCATCTCAGCAGCATCAAGCCCACTAAGGGCCCTAGATATACTACCATCTGGACTGGTGTTATTAGGAATAAACGTGCAACATTGTTCACCATACATCTTACAGACACCCCTCTGACTGGCAAGAAGCATATCCAAAGCAAGTCTATTCTGTCTGGCAACCCTAGATGTGGCCTCCAGCTGTTCAGACATACCAGTGAGTGCATCACGGGAGTAATTCACAAAACGCTGTTGATTATAGTAGATATAATTTATCCATGCAGTCTGTCTTGCATCCACTATGGCTGGACCTATAATAGGTAGTAAGTGCCAGAGTCCATCATTCCTACCCAAGGCCTGAAACTCATGAGGAACCCCCACTGGCACACCCAACAGATTATTGTAAATGTAAAATCAAATCAAATCAAATCAAATGTATTTATATAGCCCTTCGTACATCAGCTGATATCTCAAAGTGCTGTACAGAAACCCAGCCTAAAACCCCAAACAGCAAGCAATGCAGGTGTAGAAGCACGGTGGCTAGGAAAAACTCCCTAGAAAGCCCAAAACCTAGGAAGAAACATAGAGAGGAACCAGGCTATGTGGGGTGGCCAGTCCTCTTCTGGCTGTGCCGGGTGGAGATTATAACAGAACATGGCCCAAATGTTCATAAATGACCAGCATGGTCAATAATAATAAGGCAGAACAGTTGAAACTGGAGCAGCGGCACGGCCAGGTGGACTGGGTACAGCAAGGATTCATCAGGGAGATCCTCCTCCTTGCTGACGCTACCCACGCTACGTCATTTCCGGTCACAACTTGCAGGCTTGTTTTCGAGTTGCTGTGCGTTTTGTTGCCAACCTATTTTGCTACCTGACAACTTTACGGTTTTCACTTTTTAATTACCGTTCATATATTTATTTATTTTTTCCTCAACTTTTTCACTCCGGACGCTTTATCTGGACACGATTCGTCAGGACCTCCAACAGCCGAAGCTAAGTAGTAACATTAACATGATGCCTTCTAATTGCAGCCGCTGTGCTCGCCTTACGGCGAGGATAGCTGTACTGCAAGCCCAGCTTCAGACGCAATCGTTAGGCAAGGGTAATTTCAGTGTAGGAAAGGATGAAACAGCGTCTGTGCCACCAGTAAGTACAGATAGTAGTATAAATCCCCTGGCACAGTCCCCGCAGCCGGACAACTTTCTCACGGTTTCTGGAAGGAAATGCTGTAGGAACGCTCAGCCGGTGTCGCTCATTCAGCCGACAGAAACTTTCAACCGGTTTTCCCCATTAAGCAGCGGGTCGGTGTCAGAGGCCGAGTCTTCTCTGGTCTCTACTCCTCCCGTTACGGGGTCTGAGACGCCGAAGCTTCCCACCATTAGCTCTGACAAATTGAAAACTCTAGTCATTGGCGACTCCATTACCCGCAGTATTAGACTTAAAGCGAATCATCCAGCGATCATACACTGTTTACCCGGGGGCAGGGCTACCGACGTTAAGGCTAATCTGAAGATGGTGCTGGCTAAAGCTAAAACTGGCGAGTGCAGAGAGTATAGAGATATTGTTATCCACGTCGGCACCAACGATGTTAGGATGAAACAGTCAGAGATCACCAAGCGCAACATAGCTTCTGCGTGCATATCAGCTAGAAAGATGTGTCGGCATCGAGTAATTGTCTCTGGCCCCCTCCCAGTTAGGGGAGTGATGAGCTCTACAGCAGAGTCTCACAACTCAATCGCTGGTTGAAAACTGTTTTCTGCCCCTCCCAAAAGATAGAATTTGTAGATAATTGGCCCTCTTTCTGGGACTCACCCACAAACAGGACCAAGCCTGACCTGCTGAGGAGTGACGGACTCCATCCTAGCTGGAGGGGTGCTCTCATCTTATCTACCAACATAGACAGGGCTCTAACTCCTCTAGCTCCACAATGAAATAGGGTGCAGGCCAGGCAGCAGGCTATTAGCCAGCCTGCCAGCATAGTGGAGTCTGCCACTAGCATAGTCAGTGTAGTCAGCTCAGCTATCACCATTGAGACCGTGTCTGTGCCTCGACCTAGGTTGGGCAAAACTAAACATGGCGGTGTTCGCCTTAGCAATCTCACTAGGATAAAGACCACCTCCATTCCTGTCATTACTGAAAGAGATCATGATACCTCACATCTCACAAT
Source organism: Oncorhynchus nerka (assembly GCF_034236695.1). Lineage (NCBI taxonomy): Eukaryota > Metazoa > Chordata > Actinopteri > Salmoniformes > Salmonidae > Oncorhynchus > Oncorhynchus nerka. The sequence continues at coordinate 33,644 of NW_027038925.1, forward strand.
GGGGCTACTTAATGTTAGATCCCTTACTTCAAAGGTAATTATAGTCAATGAACTAATCACTGATCATAATCTTGATGTGATTGGCCTGACTGAAACATGGCTTAAGCCTGATGAATTTACTGTGTTAAATGAGGCCTCACCTCCTGGCTACACTAGTGACCATATCCCCGTGCATCCCGCAAAGGCGGAGGTGTTGCTAACATTTACGATAGCAAATTTCAATTTACAAAAAAAAAAAATGACGTTTTCGTCTTTTGAGCTTCTAGTCATGAAATCTATGCAGCCTACTCAATCACTTTTTATAGCTACTGTTTACAGGCCTCCTGGGCCATATACAGCGTTTCTCACTGAGTTCCCTGAATTCCTATCGGACCTTGTAGTCATTGCAGATAATATTCTAATCTTTGGTGACTTTAATATTCACATGGAAAAGTCCACAGACCCACTCCAAAAGGCTTTCGGAGCAATCATCGACTCAGTGGGTTTTGTCCAACATGTCTCTGGACCCACTCACTGTCACAGTCATACGCTGGACCTAGTTTTGTCCCATGGAATAAATGTTGTGGATCTTAATGTTTTTCCTCATAATCCTGGACTATCGGACCACCATTTTATTACGTTTGCAATTGCAACAAATAATCTGCTCAGACCCCAACCAAGGAACATCAAAAGTCGTGCTATAAATTCACAGACAACACAAAGATTCCTTGATGCCCTTCCAGACTCCCTCTGCCTACCCAAGGACGCCAGAGGACAAAAATCCGTTAACCACCTAACTGAGGATCTCAATTTAACCTTGCGCAATACCCTAGATGCAGTTGCACCCCTAAAAACTAAAAAAATGTCTCATAAGAAACTAGCTCCCTGGTACACAGAAAATACCCGAGCTCTGAAGCAAGCTTCCAGAAAATTGGAACGGAAATGGCGCCACACCAAACTGGAAGTCTTCCGACTAGCTTGGAAGGACGGTACCGTGCAGTACCGAAGAGCCCTTACTGCTGCTCGATCATCCTATTTTTCTAACTTAATTGAGGAAAATAAGAACAATCCGAAATTCCTTTTTGATACTGTCGCAAAGCTAACTAAAAAGCAGCATTCCCCAAGAGAGGATGACTTTCACTTTAGCAGTGATAAATTCATGAACTTCTTTGAGGAAAAGATTATGATTATTAGAAAGCAAATTACGGACTCCTCTTTAAACCTGCGTATTCCTCCAAACCTCAGTTGTCCTGAGTCTGCACAACTCTGCCAGGACCTAGGATCAAGAGAGACGCTCAAGTCTTTTAGTACTATATCTCTTGACACAATGATGAAAATAATCATGGCCTCTAAACCTTCAAGCTGCATACTGGACCCTATTCCAACTAAACTACTGAAAGAGCTGCTTCCTGTGCTTGGCCCTCCTATGTTGAACATAATAAACGGCTCTCTATCCACTGGATGTGTACCAAACTCACTAAAAGTGGCAGTAATAAAGCCTCTCTTGAAAAAGCCAAACCTTGACCCAGAAAATATAAAAAACTATCGGCCTATATCGAATCTTCCATTCCTCTCAAAAATTTTAGAGAAGGCTGTTGCGCAGCAACTCACTGCCTTCCTGAAGACAAACAATGTATACGAAATGCTTCAGTCTGGTTTTAGACCCCATCATAGCACTGAGACGGCACTTGTGAAGGTGGTAAATGACATTTTAATGGCATCCTTGTAGCGGATGGTCTTGCAGCTTCAACTGAAGCCAGTGGAGGGAGCGGAGGAGCCGGGTGACGTGAGAGAACTTGGGAAGGTTGAACACCAGACGGGCTGCGGCGTTCTGGATGAGTTGTAGGGGTTTAATGGCACAGGCAGGGAGCCCAGCCAACAGCGAGTTGCAGTAATCCAGACGTGGAGATGACAAGTGCCTGGGATTAGACCTGCGCCGCTTCCTGTGTGTGAGGCAGGGTCGACCTGCGGATGTTGTAGAGCATGAACCTGGCAGAACGGGCCACCGCCTGATGTTAGTATGAAATGATGAAAATAATCATGGCCTCTAAACCTTCAAGCTGCATACTGGACCCTTTTCCAACTAAACTACTGAAAGAGCTGCTTCCTGTGCTTGGCCCTCCTATGTTGAACATAATAAACGGCTCTCTATCCACTGATGTGTACCAAACTCACTAAAAGTGGCAGTAATAAAAGCTCTCTGAAAAAAAGCCAAACCTTGACCCAGAAAATATAAAAACTATCGGCCTATATCGAATCTTCCATTCCTCTCAAAATTTTTTAGAGAAGGCTGTTGCGCAGCAACTCACTGCCTTCCTGAAGACAAACAGAAATGCTTCAGTCTGGTTTTAGACCCCATCATAGCACTGAGACGGCACTTGTGAAGGTGGTAAAATGACATTTTAATGGCATCGGACCGAGGCTCTGCATAGACCAGGTGCCAGTTCTTGACCATCGACTCACCACATTCTTTTGGAAGATTGGAAGCCCAGTCTGGTCTACACCAGGGGTGTCAAAGTCAAATGGGGACGGAGGGCCAAATAAAAATCAGCTACAAGACGAGGGCCGGATTGTTCAATGTTCATTGAAAAATTTTAAATGACGCATATAGTCTAGTGAACCTAATTGAACCTACTGAAAACCTAACAAATATATTACAATATGATCAGATAAATAAAGCAATATTTTCTTATGGCTCTGTCAGTAATCTTTAATTTTCAACAGACACAAAAGACAAATTTCCTTTATATAAATATCCCCATAACATGAACATTAAATGAAAGAAACCGTATTCAAGGCACCATCAGTAGACTATATTTTCTATTTTAGCAAAAGTGGGCTAAATTTACTTCAAAGAAAAACAATAATAGCAATTTTCTATCATCCACTCAACTGAAATATTTTTAAAATATAATTGGATTGAAATACAAAAAAATAAAGTGCAAAAATCTATTAATCAAAAACAACACTTTGTTTAAGGAGAAGTAACATGCAGTGAAAACAAATATTAAATTTTAACTTTTAAACTTGAACTGAGTAAAAACTCTAAATATGTGATTGCACAGTAATGTTCACTTGTTTGAGGTTGAGGGTGATACTTGGTGTATCCCCATCTTTTCCACAAGTTCATCAATGTTCGGGTAAGGCTCTGAGCTGAAGAACTTGGAATTGAGTGGAGGTGTTCAGCAGTAAGTCGACTTCTGTGTGATGTTTTGTTCAGGTTCATCAAAGAAAACAGTTGTTCAGAGGTTATGTGCTGCCAAACATAGACAACGTTTGAGCAGCCTGATGCGCAGCTGGGGCATTGTGCCGGGGAGGAAACTATGAACTCCGCAGCACCCACTGCCGCATATTTTGCCCTCAGTGCATCATTGCATTGAGGTCAATCAACTCCATTTGGAGGTTTGGTGGTGAGCTTTCCACGTCAACAGCAAATGAGTTACCGCAGTTCCAACCTGCTTTTTTGTGCTTCAAAGTCAGCAAATCGAAGGCCGAAAGTCAGCGGCAAGCATACCTATTTTATCAGCCAACTGTGTGCTCGGAACGCACTGGTAGAGGAGCTTCTCTTCATGGTCTGGCAGCTGGGAAAGTGGCTCAAATTTTCTTTCCGCATCTGCGTCTCCCACAGAGTCAGTTTGGTTTTAAATGCCTTCACTGTACTGTACATATCAGAGATGACACGATCCCGAATCCTGTAGCTGCAAGTTTATTGCATTCAGATGACTCGTAATGTCACACAGAAAGCCATTTCACACAGAAACATTTCGTCCCGGAGTTGTGTTGTGTCTTTCCCTTTGCTGTCCAAGAACAGACAAATCTCCTCACGAAGCTCGAAACATCTTTGAAGCACCTTTCCTGGCTTAGCCATCGCACCTCTGTGTGATAAGGCAAATCACCATGCTCCGTTTCTAACTCCTGTGGAATGCTTTGAACTTACGTGATTCAAACCTTTGGCTCTGATAAAGTTAACTGTGCGCGTGATGATGCTCTAATACATGCTCCATTTTCAAGGCTTTACCGCACAACGCTTCCTGGTGTATGATACAATGATAAGCTGTCAGCTCACTCTGTCGCGTTTTCCTCTTGTGGATCTTTCCCGTATCTCGCCACCAGTCCGCTCCTGTGTCCACACATCGCAGGTAGCTCCGTCGGTTGTCAAACCCACGAGTTTTTCCCAAGGCAGCTCCATCTCATTTACACATCTTGACATCCTCTTCATACAAATCATGCCCCGTAGCTGCGCCATGCATAGGACGTAAAGCCAAAAACTCCTCTGTCACGCTTAGGTTGGAGTCCACTCCGCGGATGAAAATTGACAACTCGGCAATGTCAGAAATGTCGGTGCTCTATCCACAGCCAAGGAATATGCAATAAAATCTTTCCCTTTTTCACAAGCTGCTCTTTAGATTGATGGACAACTGGTCTACTTCTCGTGCAATGGTGTTTCAGCTCAGACTCACATTTAAAAGAGTTGCCTTTTTTCTGGGCTAAACTTCGCCACAAACTTTAATCATGCAGTTTTTGATGAAATCCCCCTCCGTAAATGGCCGGGCTGATTTAGTCGATCTCTTCTGCCAAAATAAACTGGCCTTGACAGCAGCCTGGCCTTGTGATTTGGCTTTTTTGAACAGAGCTCGTCGAGATATTGAGGCCTCGCTTTAATTCCTCTGCCTTTTGTAGCCTTTGTTCACATGTCCATATTCTTGTTTTTGTCCGCGTGTTTCGCTTTCATAATGTCGCCTCAGATTATACTCTTTCAGTACCGCCACACTTTCTCCACACAGAAGAACACACTAGGTTTTCCAGCTACCTTCGTGAACATATACTCCGACTCCCACCTTGTTTGAAACCCCGCTCTCAGTATCCACCTTCCGCTTTGCCATTTTTGATGGGTATCTGAAAGTTAATTTTACTGTGATGCTGACGTACTGCTGCGCTAATAAATATTGAAATGAAGCAGCCTACTGCTCGGGCAGGCGCCACCTTTGCATTGTGGGAAATGTAGTATTGGTGCGTGTAAAGATCTGCGGGCCGCCGGCTTGCTGCGGGCCGGTTCTAATAATAAATCAGGATCATCCCAGGGGCCGTAAAAAACTCTTAGTGTTGCTTTGAGCCCATCGATCACCACATTCTTTGGAGATTGGAACCCAAATTGGTCTACACGGGACATGTTCTGGCCTGGTTTAGATCTTATCTACACGGAAAGATATCAGTTTGTCTCTGTGAATGGTTTGTCCTCTGACAAATCAACTGTAAGTACAGTGTTCTCAGGTTCTGTTTTAGGACCACTATTGTTTCACTATATATTTTTTACCTCTTGGGGATGTTATTCGAAAACATAATGTAAACTTTCACTGCTATGCGGATGACACACAGCTGTACATTTCAATGAAACATGGTGAAGCCCCAAAATTGCCTCGCTAGAAGCATGTGTTTCAGACATAGGAAGTGGATGGCTGCAAACTTTCTACTATTAAACTCGGACAAAACAGAGATGCTTGTTCTAGGTCCCAAGAAACAAAGAGATCTTCTGTTGAATCTGACAATTAATCTTAATGGTTATACAGTCGTCTCAAATAAAACTGTGAAGGATCCATTACTCTGGACCCTGATCTCTCTTTTTGAAGAACATATCAAGACCATTCTGAGGGGACAGCTTTTTCCATCTACGTAACATTGCAAAATCAGAAACTTTCTGTCCAAAAATTATGCAGAAAAAATTAATCCATGCTTTTGTCCACTTCTAGGTTAGACTACTGCAATGCTCTATTTTCCGCTACCCGGATAAAGCACTAAATAAACTTCAGTTAGTGCTAAATACGGCTGCTAGAATCTGACTAGAACCAAAACATTTGATCATATTACTCCAGTGCTAGCCTCTCTACACTGGCTTCCCGTCAAAGCAGGGCTGATTTCAAGGTTTTACTGCTAACCTACAAAGCATTACATGAGCTTGCTCCTACCTATCTCTGATTTGGTCCTGCCGTACATACCTACACACGTACGCTACGGTCACAAGACGCAGGCCTCCTAATTGTCCCTAGAATTTTCAAGCAAACAGCTGAGGCAGGGCTTTCTCCTACAGAGCTCCATTTGAGTGGTCTGCCTACCTCCATGTCAGAGACGTAAACTCGGTTCTCAACCTTTAAGTCTTTACTGAAGACTCATCTCTTCAGTGGGTCATATGATTGAGTGTAGTCTGGCCCAGGAGTGGGAAGGTGAACGGAAAGGCTCTGGATAAACGAACCGCCCTTGCTGTCTCTGCCTGGCCGGTTCCCCTCTTTCCACTGGGATTCTCTGCCTCTAACCCTGTTACAGGGGCTGAGTCACTGGCTTACTGGGGCTCTCTCATGCCGTCCCTGGGGGTGCGTCACCTGAGTGGGTTGATTCACTGTTGTGGTCAGCCTGTCTGGGTTGGCACCCCCCCTTGGGGTTGTGCCGTGGCGGAGATCTTTGTGGGCTATACTCTGCCTTGTCTCAGGATGGTAAGTTGATGGTTGAAGATATCCCTCTAGTGGTGTGGGGGCTGTGCTTTGGCAAAAGTGGGTGGGGTTATATCCTTCCTGTTTGGCCCTGTCCGGGGTGTCCTCGGATGGGGCCACAGTGTCTCCTGACCCCTCCTGTCTCAGCCTCCAGTATTTATGCTGCAGTAGTTTATGTGTCGGGGGGCTAGGGTCAGTTTGTTATATCTGGAGCCACTTCTCCTGTCCTATTCGGTGTCCTGTGTGAATCTAAGTGTGCGTTCTCTAATTCTCTCCTTCTCTCTTTCTTTCTCTCTCTCGGAGGACCTGAGCCCTAGGACCATGCCCCAGGACTACCTGACATGATGACTCCTTGCTGTCCCCAGTCCACCTGGCCATGCTGCTGCTCCAGTTTCAACTGGCCTGGGCCCTAGGACCATGTCCCAGGACTACCTGACATGATGACTCCTTGCTGTCCCCAGTCCACCTGGCCATGCTGCTGCTCCAGTTTCAACTGTTCTGCCTTACTATTATTCGACCATGCTGGTCATTTATGAACATTTGAACATCTTGGCCACATTCTGTTATAATCTACTTCAGCAGTACTGTATCATTTTAATCATTTTTAGTCAATAAGATTCTTGCTACGTAAGCTTAACTTTCTGAACACTCGAGACGTGTAGTCCACTTGTCATTCAATCTCCTTTGCATTAGCGTAGCCTCTTGTGTAGCCTGTCAACTATGTGTCTGTCTATCCCTGTTCTCTCCTCTCTGCACAGACCATACAAACGCTCCACACCGCGTGGCGCGGCCACCTAATCTGGTGGTCCCAGCGCGCACGACCCACGTGGAGTTCAGGTCTCGGGTAGCCTCTGGAACTGCCGATCTGCGGCCAACAAGGCAGAGTTCATCTCAGCCTATGCCTCCCCTCAGTCCCTCGACTTCTTGGCACTGACGGAAACATGGATCACCACAGACAACACTGCTACTCCTACTGCTCTCTCTTCGTCTGCCCACGTGTTCTCGCACACCCGAGAGCTTCTGGTCAGCGGGGTGGTGGCACCCGGGATCCTCATCTCTCCCAAGTGGTCATTCTCTCTTTCTCCCTTACCCATCTGTCTATCGCCTCCTTTGAATTCCATGCTGTCACAGTTACCAGCCCTTTCAAGCTTAACATCCTTATCATTTATCGCCCTCCAGGTTCCTCGGAGAGTTCATCAATGAGCTTGATGCCTTGATAAGCTCCTTTCCTGAGGACGGCTCACCTCTCACAGTTCTGGGCGACTTTAACCTCCCCACGTCTACCTTTGACTCATTCCTCTCTGCCTCCTTCTTTCCACTCCTCTCCTCTTTTGACCTCACCCTCTCACCTTCCCCCTACTCACAAGGCAGGAAATACGCTGGCCTCATCTTTACTAGATGCTGTTCTTCCACTAACCTCATTGCAACTCCCCTCAAGTCTCCGATTACTTCATTTTATCCTTTTCCCTCTCGCTCTCATCCAACACCCCCACTGCCCCTACTAGGATGGTCATCGCGCCGTCCCAACCTTCGCTCTCTCTCTCCCCGCTACTCTCTCCTCTTCCATCCTTTCATCTCTTCCCTCTGCTCAAACCTTCTCCAACCTATCTCCTGATTCTGCCTCCTCAACCCTCCTCTCCTCCCTTTCTGCATCCTTTGACTCTCTATGTCCCCTATCCTCCAGGCCGGCTCGGTCCTCCTCCCGCTCCGTGGCTCGGACGACTCATTGCGAGCTCACAGAACAGGGCTCCGGGCAGCCGAGGCGAAATGCCACTAGCATAGTCAGTGTAGTCAGCTCAGCTATCACCATTGAGACCGTGTCTGTGCCTCGACCTGGGTTAGGCAAAACTAAACATGGCGGTGTTCGCCTCTTAGCAATCTCACTAGGATAAGACCACCTCCATTCCTGTCATTACTGAAAGAGATCAT
>NW_027038926.1:0-2500 GCF_034236695.1 Oncorhynchus nerka
CCAGTTTGTTGGGGTGTAAGGTAAGGAGAGCAGCAGTAGAGCCAGTTTGTTAGAGTGCAGGTAAAGGGCAACGGTAGAGCCAGTTTGTTGGGGGGTGTAAGGTAAGGGGGAAGACAGCAGTAGAGCCAGTTTGTGTGGGGGAAGGGTAGCAGTAGAGCCAGTTTGGGGGAGACAGGCAGTAGAGCCAGTTTGTTGGGGGTGTAAGGTAAGGGGGTCAGCAGTAGAGCCAGTTTTTGTTGGGGGTGTAAGGTAAGGGGGAGGGTAGCAGTAGAGCCAGTTTGTTGGGGGGTGTAAGGTAATTTGGGGGGAGGGTAGCAGTAGAGCCAGTTTGTTGGGGGTGTAAGGTAAGGGGGGGATAGCAGTAGAGCCAGTTTGTTGGGGGGTGTAAGGTAAGGGGGGAGTCAGCAGTAGAGCCAGTTTGTTGGGGGGTGTAAGGTAAGGGGAGGCAGCAGTAGAGCCAGTTTGTTGGGGGGTGTAAGGTAAGGGGGAGGGTAGCAGTAGAGCCAGTTTGTTGGGGGGTGTAAGGTAAGGGGGGGTAGCAGTAGAGCCAGTTTGTTGGGGTGTAAGGTAAGGGGGGAGGCAGCAGTAGAGCCAGTTTGTTGGGGGGTGTAAAAGGTAAGGGGGGGTAGCAGTAGAGCCAGTTTGTTGGGGGTGTAAGGTAAGGGGGGGGGGGGGTAGCAGTAGAGCCAGTTTGTTGGGGGTGTAAGGTAAGTTTGTTGGGGGGGGGGGAGCAGTAGAGCCAGTTTGTTGGGGGGTAAGGTAAGGGGGAAGTAGAGCCAAGGGGGAGGCAGCAGTAGAGCCAGTTTGTTGGGGTGTAAGGTAAGGGGGGGAGAGCCAGCAGTAGAGCCAGTTTGTTGGGGGGTGTAAGGGGGGCAGCAGCAGAGCCAGGTAAGTGGGGGGGTGGGGGCAGTAGAGCCAGTTTGTTGGGGGGGTGTAAGGTAAGGGGAGGCCAGCAGTAGAGCCAGTTTGTTTGTTGCAGGGCCAGTTTGTTGGGGGGTAAGGTAAAAGGGGGGGGCAGCAGTAGAGCCAGTTTGTTGGGGTGTAAGGTAAGGGAGGCAGCAGTAGAGCCAGTTTGTTGGGGGGTGTAAGGTAAAGGGGAGGCAGCAGTAGAGCCAGTTTGTTGGGGGTGTAAGGTAAGGGGAGGGCAGTAGAGCCAGTTTGTTGGGGGTGTAAGGTAAGGGGGGAGGTCAGCAGTAGAGCCAGTTTGTTGGGGGGGGTGTAAGGTAAGGGGGAGGCAGCAGTAGAGCCAGTTTATTTTGTTGCCAGTTTGTTGGGGGTGTAAGGTAAGGGGGGAGGCAGCAGTAAGGGGGCAGCAGCAGAGCCAGTTTGTTGGGGGGTGTAAGGTAAGGGGGAGGCAGTAGAGCCAGCAGTAGAGCCAGTTTGTTGGGGGTGTAAGGTAAGGGGAGGCAGCAGTAGAGCCAGTTTGTTGGGGGGTGTAAGGTAATTGGGGGGGGAGGCAGCAGTAGAGCCAGTTTAAGAGGGGCAGCAGAGCCAATTTGTTGGGGGTGTAAGGTAAGGGGAGGCAGTAGAGCCAGTTTGTTGGGGGGTGTAAGGTAAGGGGGAGGCAGCAGTAGAGCAGTTTGTTGGGGGTGTAAGGTAAGGGGGAGGCAGCAGTAAGGCAGGGGGCAGAGCCAGTTTGTTGGGGGGTGTAAGGTAAGGGAGGCAGCAGTAGAGCCAGTTTGTTGGGGGGTGTAAGGGGGGAGGGGCAGCAGTAAGGGGGAAAGCAGTAGAGCCAGTTTGTTGGGGGTGTAAGGTAAGGGGGAGGCAGCAGTAGAGCCAGTTTGTTGGGGGTGTAAGGTAAGGGGGTAGCAGTAGAGCCAGTTTGTTGGGGGTGTAAGGTAAGGGAGGGGGAGGCAGCAGTAGAGCCAGTTTGTTGGGGGTGTAAGGTAAGGGGGAGTAGAGAGCCAGTTTGTTGGGGTGTAAGGTAAGGGGGGTTAAATTAGCAGCAGAGCCAGTTTGTTGGGGGGTGTAAGGTAAGGGGGACAGCAGTAGAGCCAGTTTGTTGGGGGTGTAAGGTAAAGGGGAGGCAGCAGTAGAGCCAGTTTGTTGGGGGGTGTAAGGTAAGGGGGGGAGCAGTAGAGCCAGTTTGTTGGGGGTGTAAGGTAAGGGGGCAGCAACCAGTTTGTTGGGGGGTGTAAGGTATGGGGTATGAAAGAGCCAGTTTGTTGGGGTGTAAGGTAAGGGGGGAGGCAGCAGTAGAGCCAGTTTGTTGGGGGTGTAAGGTAAGGGGGGAGAGCAGCAGCAGCAGACCAGTTTGTTGGGGTGTAAGGTAAGGGAGGGTAGCAGTAGAGCCAGTTTGTTGGGGGTAAGGTAAGGGGGAGGCAGCAGTAGAGCCAGTTTGTTAGAGCCAGTTTGGGGGTGTAAGGTAAGGGGGGGAGAGCCAGCAGTAGAGCCAGTTTGTTGGGGGTGTAAGGTAAGGGGGAGCAGCAGCAGAGCCAGTTTGTTGGGGGTGTAAGGTAAGGGGGCAGCAGTAGAGCCAGTTTGTTGGGGGGTGTAAGGT
>NW_027038926.1:7500-25000 GCF_034236695.1 Oncorhynchus nerka
CCTACATGTACATATTACCTCCACTACCTAGTATCTCTGTGTATTATCTATCCTGTCTAGTCCCTTCACCCCTACCTACATGTACATATTACCTCCACTACCTAGTATCTCTGTGTATTATCTATCCTGTCTAGTCCCTTCACCCCTACCTACATGTACATATTACCTCCACTACCTAGTATCTCTGTGTATTATCTATCCTGTCTGTCCCTTCACCCCTACCTACATGTACATATTACCTCCACTACCTAGTATCTCTGTGTATTATCTATCCTGTCTAGTCCCTTCACCCCTACCTACATGTATATATTACCTCCACTACCTAGTATCTCTGTGTATTATCTATCCTGTCTAGTCCCTTCACCCCTACCTACATGTACATATTACCTCCACTACCTAGTATCTCTGTGTATTATCTATCCTGTCTAGTCCCTTCACCCCTACCTACATGTACATATTACCTCCACTACCTAGTATCTCTGTGTATTATCTATCCTGTCTAGTCCCTTCACCCCTACCTACATGTACATATTACCTCCACTACCTAGTATCTCTGTGTATTATCTATCCTGATGTCCCTTCACTCCCTACCTACATGTACATATTACTCCACTACCTAGTATCTCTGTGTATTATCTATCCTGATGTCCCTTCACCCCTACCTACATGTACATATTACCTCCACTACCTAGTATCTCTGTGTATTATCTATCCTGATGTCCCTTCACCCCTACCTACATGTACATATTACCTCAACTACCTAGTATCTCTGTGTATTATCTATCCTGATGTCCCTTCACCCCTACCTACATGTACATATTACCTCAACTACCTAGTATCTCTGTGTATTATCTATCCTGATGTCCCTTCACCCCTACCTACATGTACATATTACCTCCACTACCTAGTATCTCTGTGTATTATCTATCCTGTCTAGTCCCTTCACCCCTACCTACATGTACATATTACCTCCACTACCTAGTATCTCTGTGTATTATCTATCCTGTTGTCCCTTCACCCCTACCTACATGTACATATTACCTCCACTACCTAGTATCTCTGTGTATTATCTATCCTGTCTAGTCCCTTCACCCCTACCTACATGTACATATTACCTCCACTACCTAGTATCTCTGTGTATTATCTATCCTGTCTAGTCCCTTCACCCCTACCTACATGTACATATTACCTCCACTACCTAGTATCTCTGTGTATTATCTATCCTGATGTCCCTTCACCCCTACCTACATGTACATATTACCTCCACTACCTAGTATCTCTGTGTATTATCTATCCTGTCTAGTCCCTTCACCCCTACCTACATGTATATATTACCTCAACTATCTCTGTGTATTATCTATCCTGATGTACCCCAACACTGACTCGGTACTGGTACTCCTGTATATAGTCTCATTACTACCTGGTACTCCTGTATATAGTCTCATTACTACCTGATACTCCTGTATATAGTCTCATTACTACCTGGTACTCCTGTATATGACCTCATTACTACCTGGTACTCCTGTATATAGTCTCATTACTACCTGGTACTCCTGTATATGACCTCATTACTACCTGGTACTCCTGTATATAGCCTCATTACTACCTGGTACTCCTGTATATGACCTCATTACTACCTGGTACTCCTGTATATAGCCTCATTACTACCTGGTACTCCTGTATATAGTCTCATTACTATATGGTACTCCTGTATATGACCTCATTACTACCTGGTACTCCTGTATATGACCTCATTACTACCTGGTACTCCTGTATATAGCCTCATTACTACCTGGTACTCCTGTATATAGTCTCATTACTACCTGGTACTCCTGTATATAGTCTCATTACTACCTGGTACTCCTGTATATGACCTCATTACTACCTGGTACTCCTGTATATAGTCTCATTACTACCTGGTACTCCTGTATATAGCCTCATTACTACCTGGTACTCCTGTATATGACTTCATTACTACCTGGTACTCCTGTATATGACCTCATTACTACCTGGTACTCCTGTATATAGCCTCATTACTACCTGGTACTCCTGTATATAGTCTCATTACTACCTGGTACTCCTGTATATAGCCTCATTACTACCTGGTACTCCTGTATATAGCCTCATTACTACCTGGTACTCCTGTATATAGTCTCATTACTATATGGTACTCCTGTATATGACCTCATTACTACCTGGTACTCCTGTATATGACCTCATTACTACCTGGTACTCCTGTATATAGCCTCATTACTACCTGGTACTCCTGTATATAGTCTCATTACTACCTGGTACTCCTGTATATAGTCTCATTACTACCTGGTACTCCTGTATATGACCTCATTACTACCTGGTACTCCTGTATATAGCCTCATTACTACCTGGTACTCCTGTATGACCTCATTACTACCTGGTACTCCTGTATATAGCCTCATTACTACCTGGTACTCCTGTATATAGTCTCATTACTATATGGTACTCCTGTATATGACCTCATTACTACCTGGTACTCCTGTATATGACCTCATTACTACCTGGTACTCCTGTATATAGCCTCATTACTACCTGGTACTCCTGTATATAGTCTCATTACTACCTGGTACTCCTGTATATAGTCTCATTACTACCTGGTACTCCTGTATATGACCTCATTACTACCTGGTACTCCTGTATATAGTCTCATTACTACCTGGTACTCCTGTATATAGCCTCATTACTACCTGGTACTCCTGTATATGACTTCATTACTACCTGGTACTCCTGTATATGACCTCATTACTACCTGGTACTCCTGTATATAGCCTCATTACTACCTGGTACTCCTGTATATAGTCTCATTACTACCTGGTACTCCTGTATATAGCCTCATTACTACCTGGTACTCCTGTATATAGCCTCATTACTACCTGGTACTCCCTGTATATAGTCTCATTACTATATGGTACTCCTGTATATGACCTCATTACTACCTGGTACTCCTGTATATGACCTCATTACTACCTGGTACTCCTGTATATAGCCTCATTACTACCTGGTACTCCTGTATATAGTCTCATTACTACCTGGTACTCCTGTATATAGTCTCATTACTACCTGGTACTCCTGTATATGACCTCATTACTACCTGGTACTCCTGTATATAGTCTCATTACTACCTGGTACTCCTGTATATAGCCTCATTACTACCTGGTACTCCTGTATATGACTTCATTACTACCTGGTACTCCTGTATATGACCTCATTACTACCTGGTACTCCTGTATATAGCCTCATTACTACCTGGTACTCCTGTATATAGTCTCATTACTACCTGGTACTCCTGTATATAGCCTCATTACTACCTGGTACTCCTGTATATGACCTCATTACTACCTGGTACTCCTGTATATAGTCTCATTACTACCTGGTACTCCTGTATATGACTTCATTACTACCTGGTACTCCTGTATATGACCTCATTACTACCTGGTACTCCTGTATATAGTCTCATTACTACCTGGTACTCCTGTATATAGTCTCATTACTACCTGGTACTCCTGTATATAGCCTCATTACTACCTGGTACTCCTGTATAGTCTCATTACTACCTGGTACTTCTGTATATAGTCTCATTACTACCTGGTACTCCTGTATATGACCTCATTACTACCTGGTACTCCTGTATATAGCCTCATTACTACCTGGTACTCCTGTATATAGTCTCATTACTACCTGGTACTCCTGTATATAGTCTCATTACTACCTGGTACTCCTGTATATGACCCTCATTACTACCTGGTACTCCTGTATATAGCCTCATTACTACCTGGTACCCCTGTATATAGTCTCATTACTACCTGGTACTCCTGTATATAGTCTCATTACTACCTGGTACTCCTGTATATGACCTCATTACTACCTGGTACTCCTGTATATAGCCTCATTACTACCTGGTACTCCTGTATATAGTCTCATTACTACCTGGTACTCCTGTATATAGCCACATTACTACCTGGTACTCCTGTATATAGCCTCATTACTACCTGGTACTCCTGTATATAGTCTCATTACTACCTGGTACTCTGTATATAGCCACATTACTACATGGTACTCCTGTATATAGCCACATTACTACCTGGTACTCCTGTATATAGCCACATTACTACATGGTACTCCTGTATATAGCCACATTACTACCTGGTACTCCTGTATATGACCTCATTACTACTGGTACTCCTGTATATAGTCTCATTACTACCTGGTACTCCTGTATATGACCTCATTACTACCTGGTACTCCTGTATATAGTCTCATTACTACCTGGTACTCCTGTATATAGTCTCATTACTACCTGGTACTCCTGTATAGCCTCATTACTACCTGGTACTCCTGTATATGACCTCATTACTACCTGGTACTCCTGTATATAGTCTCATTACTACCTGGTACTCCTGTATATAGCCACATTACTACCTGGTACTCCTGTATATAGCCTCATTACTACCTGGTACTCCTGTATATAGCCACATTACTACCTGGTACTCCTGTATATAGTCTCATTTACTACCTGGTACTCCTGTATATAGCCACATTACTACCTGGTACTCCTGTATATAGTCTCATTACTACCTGGTACTCCTGTATATGACCTCATTACTACCTGGTACTCCTGTATATAGTCTCATTACTACCTGGTACTCCTGTATATGACCTCATTACTACCTGGTACTCCTGTATATAGCCTCATTACTACCTGGTACTCCTGTATATAGTCTCATTACTACCTGGTACTCCCTGTATATAGTCTCATTACTACCTGGTACTCCTGTATATAGTCTCATTACTACCTGGTACTCCTGTATATAGTCTCATTACTACCTGGTACTCCTGTATATAGTCTCATTACTACCTGGTACTCCTGTATATAGCCTCATTACTACCTGGTACTCCTGTATATAGTCTCATTACTACCTGGTACTCCTGTATATAGTCTCATTACTACCTGGTACTCCTGTATATAGTCTCATTACTACCTGGTACTCCTGTATATAGTCTCATTACTACCTGGTACTCCTGTATATAGTCTCATTACTACCTGGTACTCCTGTATATGACCTCATTACTACCTGGTACTCCTGTATATAGTCTCATTACTACCTGGTACTCCTGTATATGACCTCATTACTACCTGGTACTCCTGTATATGACCTCATTACTACCTGGTACTCCTGTATATAGCCTCATTACTACCTGGTACTCCTGTATATAGTCTCATTACTACCTGGTACTCCTGTATATGACCTCATTACTACCTGGTACTCCTGTATATGACCTCATTACTACCTGGTACTCCTGTATATAGTCTCATTACTACCTGGTACTCCTGTATATAGTCTCATTACTACCTGGTACTCCTGTATATAGCCTCATTACTACCTGGTACTCCTGTATATAGCCTCATTACTACCTGGTACTCCTGTATATAGCCTCATTACTACCTGGTACTCCTGTATATAGCCTCATTACTACCTGGTACTCCTGTATATAGTCTCATTACTACCTGGTACTCCTGTATATAGTCTCATTACTACCTGGTACTCCTGTATATAGTCTCATTACTACCTGGTACTCCTGTATATAGTCTCATTACTACCTGGTACTCCTGTATATAGTCCTCATTACTACCTGGTACTCCTGTATATAGTCTCATTACTACCTGGTACTCCTGTATATAGTCTCATTACTACCTGGTACTCCTGTATATAGTCTCATTACTACCTGGTACTCCTGTATATGACCTCATTACTACCTGGTACTCCTGTATATAGTCTCATTACTACCTGGTACTCCTGTATATAGTCTCATTACTACCTGGTACTCCTGTATATAGCCTCATTACTACCTGGTACTCCTGTATATAGCTTCATTACTACCTGGTACTCCTGTATATAGTCTCATTACTACCTGGCACTCCTGTATAGTCTCATTACTACCTGGTACTCCTGTATATAGTCTCATTACTACCTGGTACTCCTGTATATAGTCTCATTACTACCTGGTACTCCTGTATATAGTCTCATTACTACCTGGTACTCCTGTATATAGTCTCATTACTACCTGGTACTCCTGTATATAGTCTCATTACTACCTGGTACTCCTGTAGCTTCGTTATTGTTATTTTATTGTGTTACTGCTTCCTATTTCATGTTATGCTAATGTGACAATGGTACTCCTGTATATAGTCTCATTACTACCTGGTACTCCTGTATATAGTCTCATTACTACCTGGTACTCCTGTATATAGTCTCATTACTACCTGGTACTCCTGTATATAGCCTCATTACTACCTGGTACTCCTGTATATAGTCTCATTACTACCTGGTACTCCTGTATATAGTCTCATTACTACCTGGTACTCCTGTATATAGCCTCATTACTACCTGGTACTCCTGTAGCTTCGTTATTGTTATTTTATTGTGTTACTGCTTCCTATTTCATGTTATGCTAATGTGACAATGGTAATTCTGTATATAGTCTCATTACTACCTGGTACTCCTAGCTTCGTTATTGTTATTTTATTGTGTTACTGCTTCCTATTTCATGTTATGCTAATGTGACAATGGTACTCCTGTATATAGTCTCATTACTACCTGGTACTCCTGTATATAGTCTCATTACTACCTGGTACTCCTGTATATAGTCTCATTACTACCTGGTACTCCTGTATATAGTCTCATTACTACCTGGTACTCCTGTATATAGTCTCATTACTACCTGGTACTCCTGTATATAGTCTCATTACTACCTGGTACTCCTGTATATAGCCTCATTACTACCTGGTACTCCTGTATATAGTCTCATTACTACCTGGTACTCCTGTATATAGTCTCATTACTACCTGGTACTCCTGTATATAGCCTCATTACTACCTGGTACTCCTGTAGCTTCGTTATTGTTATTTTATTGTGTTACTGCTTCCTATTTCATGTTATGCTAATGTGACAATGGTACTCCTGTATATAGTCTCATTACTACCTGGTACTCCTGTAGCTTCGTTATTGTTATTTTATTGTGTTACTGCTTCCTATTTCATGTTATGCTAATGTGACAATGGTACTCCTGTATATAGTCTCATTACTACCTGGTACTCCTGTAGCTTCGTTATTGTTATTTTATTGTGTTACTGCTTCCTATTTCATGTTATGCTAATGTGACAATGGTACTCCTGTATATAGTCTCATTACTACCTGGTACTCCTGTATATAGTCTCATTACTACCTGGTACTCCTGTCTATAGCCTCATTACTACCTGGTACTCCTGTATATAGTCTCATTACTACCTGGTACTCCTGTAGCTTCGTTATTGTTATTTTATTGTGTTACTGCTTCCTATTTCATGTTATGCTAATGTGACAATGGTACCCCTGTATAGTCTCATTACTACCTGGTACTCCTGTAGCTTCGTTATTGTTATTTTATTGTGTTACTGCTTCCTATTTCATGTTATGCTAATGTGACAATGGTACCTGTATATAGTCTCATTACTACCTGGTACTCCTGTATATAGTCTCATTACTACCTGGTACTCCTGTTATTTTATTTTATTGTGTTACTGCTTCCTATTTCATGTTATGCTAATGTGACAATGGTACCCTGTATATAGTCTCATTACTACCTGGTACTCCTGTATATAGTCTCATTACTACCTGGTACTCCTGTATATAGTCTCATTACTACCTGGTACTCCTGTATATAGTCTCATTACTACCTGGTACTCCTGTATATAGTCTCATTACTACCTGGTACTTCTGTATATAGTCTCATTACTACCTGGTACTCCTGTATATAGTCTCATTACTACCTGGTACTCCTGTAGCTTCGTTATTGTTATTTTATTGTGTTACTGCTTCCTATTTCATGTTATGCTAATGTGACAATGGGCATTATTACTACCTGGTACTCCTGTATATAGTCTCATTACTACCTGGTACTCCTGTATATAGTCTCATTACTACCTGGTACTCCTGTATATAGCCCATTACTACCTGGTACTCCTGTATATAGTCTCATTACTACCTGGTACTCCTGTATATAGTCTCATTACTACCTGGTACTCCTGTATATAGTCTCATTACTACCTGGTACTCCTGTATATAGTCTCATTACTACCTGGTACTCCTGTATATAGTCTCATTACTACCTGGTACTCCTGTATATAGTCTCATTACTACCTGGTACTCCTGTATATAGTCTCATTACTACCTGGTACTCCTGTATATAGTCTCATTACTACCTGGTACTCCTGTAGCTTCGTTATTGTTATTTTATTGTGTTACTGCTTCCTATTTCATGTTATGCTAATGTGACAATGGTTCCTGTATATAGTCTCATTACTACCTGGTACTCCTGTATATAGTCTCATTACTACCTGGTACCTGTATATAGTCTCATTACTACCTGGTACTCCTGTATATGCCTCATTACTACCTGGTACTCCTGTATATAGTCTCATTACTACCTGGTACTCCTGTATATAGTCTCATTACTACCTGGTACTCCTGTATATAGCCTCATTACTACCTGGTACTCCTGTAGCTTCGTTATTGTTATTTTATTGTGTTACTGCTTCCTATTTCATGTTATGCTAATGTGACAATGGTACTCCTGTATATAGTCTCATTACTACCTGGTACTCCTGTAGCTTCGTTATTGTTATTTTATTGTGTTACTGCTTCCTATTTCATGTTATGCTAATGTGACAATGGTACTCCTGTATATAGTCTCATTACTACCTGGTACTCCTGTATATAGTCTCATTACTACCTGGTACTCCTGTATATAGTCTCATTACTACCTGGTACTCCTGTATATAGTCTCATTACTACCTGGTACTCCTGTATATAGTCTCATTACTAGCTGGTACTCCTGTATATAGCCACATTACTACCTGGTACTCCTGTATATAGCCTCATTACTACCTGGTACTCCTGTATATAGTCTCATTACTACCTGGTACTCCTGTATATAGCCACATTACTACATGGTCTGTATATAGCCACATTACTACCTGGTACTCCTGTATATAGCCACATTACTACATGGTACTCCTGTATATAGCCACATTACTACCTGGTACTCCTGTATATGACCTCATTACTACTGGTACTTCCTGTATATAGTCTCATTACTACCTGGTACTCCTGTATATGACCTCATTACTACCTGGTACTCCTGTATATAGTCTCATTACTACCTGGTACTCCTGTATATAGTCTCATTACTACCTGGTACTCCTGTATATAGCCTCATTACTACCTGGTACTCCTGTATATGACCTCATTACTACCTGGTACTCCTGTATATAGTCTCATTACTACCTGGTACTCCTGTATATAGCCACATTACTACCTGGTACTCCTGTATATAGCCTCATTACTACCTGGTACTCCTGTATATAGCCACATTACTACCTGGTACTCCTGTATATAGTCTCATTACTACCTGGTACTCCTGTATATAGCCACATTACTACCTGGTACTCCTGTATATAGTCTCATTACTACCTGGTACTCCTGTATATGACCTCATTACTACCTGGTACTCCTGTATATAGTCTCATTACTACCTGGTACTCCTGTATATGACCTCACACTACCTGGTACTCCTGTATATAGCCTCATTACTACCTGGTACTCCTGTATATAGTCTCATTACTACCTGGTACTCCTGTATATAGTCTCATTACTACCTGGTACTCCTGTATATAGTCTCATTACTACCTGGTACTCCTGTATATAGTCTCATTACTACCTGGTACTCCTGTATATAGTCTCATTACTACCTGGTACTCCTGTATATAGCCTCATTACTACCTGGTACTCCTGTATATAGTCTCATTACTACCTGGTACCCTGTATAGTCTCATTACTACCTGGTACTCCTGTATATAGTCTCATTACTACCTGGTACTCCTGTATATAGTCTCATTACTACCTGGTACTCCTGTATATAGTCTCATTACTACCTGGTACTCCTGTATATGACCTCATTACTACCTGGTACTCCTGTATATAGTCTCATTACTACCTGGTACTCCCTGTATATGACCTCATTACTACCTGGTACTCCTGTATATGACCTCATTACTACCTGGTACTCCTGTATATAGCCTCATTACTACCTGGTACTCCTGTATATAGTCTCATTACTACCTGGTACTCCTGTATATGACCTCATTACTACCTGGTACTCCTGTATATGACCTCATTACTACCTGGTACTCCTGTATATAGTCTCATTACTACCTGGTACTCCTGTATATAGTCTCATTACTACCTGGTACTCCTGTATATAGCCCTCATTACTACCTGGTACTCCTGTATATAGCCTCATTACTACCTGGTACTCCTGTATATAGCCTCATTACTACCTGGTACTCCCTGTATATAGTCTCATTACTACCTGGTATCTGTATATAGTCTCATTACTACCTGGTACTCCTGTATATAGTCTCATTACTACCTGGTACCCTGTATATGTGTTAGTCTGCTTACTACCTGGTACTCCTGTATATCTCATTACTAGTCTCATTACTACCTGGTACTCCTGTATAGTCTCATTACTACCTGGTACTCCTGTATATAGTCTCATTACTACCTGGTACTCCTGTATATAGTCTCATTACTACCTGGTACTCCTGTATATAGTCCTCATTACTACCTGGTACTCCCTGTATATAGTCCTCATTACTACCTGGTACTCCTGTATATAGTCTCATTACTACCTGGTACTCCTGTATATAGCCTCATTACTACCTGGTACCTGTATATAGTCCTCATTACTACCTGGTACTATAGTCTCATTACTACCCCTGTATATAGTCTCATTACTACCCTGTATATAGTCTCATTACTACCTGGTACTTCTGTATATAGTCTCATTACTACCTGGTACTCCTGTATATAGTCTCATTACTACCTGGTACTCCTGTATATAGTCTCATTACTACCTGGTACTCCTGTATATAGTCTCATTACTACCTGGTACTCCTGTATATAGTCTCATTACTACCTGGTACTCCTGTATATAGTCTCATTACTACCTGGTACTCCTGTATATAGTCCTCATTACTACCTGGTAATCCTGTATATAGTCTCATTACTACCACCTGGTACTCCTGTATATAGTCTCATTACTCCTGGTACTCCTGTATATAGCCTCATTACTACCTGGTACTCCTGTAGCTTGTTATTGTTATTTTAGTTACTGCTTCCTATTTCATGTTATGCTAATGTGACAATGGTACTCCTGTATATAGTCTCATTACTACCTGGTACTCCTGTAGCTTCGTTATTGTTATTTTATTGTGTTACTGCTTCCTATTTCATGTTATGCTAATGTGACAATGGTACTCCTGTATATAGTCTCATTACTACCTGGTACTCCTGTATATAGTCTCATTACTACCTGGTACTCCTGTATATAGTCTCATTACTACCTGGTACTCCTGTATATAGTCTCATTACTACCTGGTACTCCTGTATATAGTCTCATTACTACCTGGTACTCCTGTATATAGTCTCATTACTACCTGGTACTCCTGTATATAGCCTCATTACTACCTGGTACTCCTGTATATAGTCTCATTACTACCTGGTACTCCTGTATATAGTCTCATTACTACCTGGTACTCCTGTATATAGCCTCATTACTACCTGGTACTCCTTATTGTTATTTTATTGTGTTACTGCTTCCTATTTCATGTTATGCTAATGTGACAATGGTACTCCTGTATATAGTCTCATTACTACCTGGTACTCCTGTAGCCTGTATTTTATTGTGTTACTGCTTCCTATTTCATGTTATGCTAATGTGACAATGGTACTCCTGTATATAGTCTCATTACTACCTGGTACTCCTGTATATAGTCTCATTACTACCTGGTACTCCTGTATATAGTCTCATTACTACCTGGTACTCCTGTATATAGTCTCATTACTACCTGGTACTCCTGTATATAGTCTCATTACTACCTGGTACTCCTGTAGCTTCGTTATTGTTATTTTATTGTGTTACTGCTTCCTATTTCATGTTATGCTAATGTGACAATGGTACTCCTGTATATAGTCTCATTACTACCTGGTACTCCTGTATATAGTCTCATTACTACCTGGTACTCCTGTATATGTCTATAGCTCCTCATTACTACCTGGTACTCCTGTATATAGTCTCATTACTACCTGGTACTCCTGTATATAGTCTCATTTACCTGGTACTCCTGTATATTTTATTGTGTTACTGCTTCCTATTTCATGTTATGCTAATGTGACAATGGTACTCCTGTATATAGTCTCATTACTACCTGGTACTCCTGTAGCCGTTATTGTTATTTTATTGTGTTACTTCCTATTTCATGTTATGCTAATGTGACAATGGTACTCTTGTATATAGTCTCATTACTACCTGGTACTCCTGTATATAGTCTCATTACTACCTGGTACTCCTGTATATAGTCTCATTACTACCTGGTACTCCTGTATATAGCCTCATTACTACCTGGTACTCCTGTATATAGTCTCATTACTACCTGGTACTCCTGTCTATAGCCTCATTACTACCTGGTACTCCTGTCTATAGCCTCATTACTACCTGGTACTCCTGTATATAGTCTCATTACTACCTGGTACTCCTGTATATAGTCTCATTACTACCTGGTACTCCTGTATATAGTCTCATTACTACCTGGTACTCCTGTAGCTTCGTTATTGTTATTTTATTGTGTTACTGCTTCCTATTTCATGTTATGCTAATGTGACAATGGTACTCCTGTATATAGTCTCATTACTACCTGGTACTCCTGTATATGACCTCATTACTACCTGGTACTCCTGTATATTGTTATTTTATTGTGTTACTGCTTCCTTCATGTTATGCTAATGTGACAATGGTACTCCTGTATATAGTCTCATTACTACCTGGTACTCCTGTATATAGTCTCATTACTACCTGGTACTCCTGTATATAGTCTCATTACTACCTGGTACTCCTGTATATAGCCTCATTACTACCTGGTACTCCTGTATATGACCTCATTACTACCTGGTACTCCTCTGTCTATAGCCTCATTACTACCTGGTACTCCTGTCTATGCCTCATTACTACCTGGTACTCCTGTATATAGTCTCATTACTACCTGGTTAGTTTCTTCATTACTACCTGGTACTCCTGTATATAGTCTCATTACTACCTGGTACTCCTGTAGCTTCGTTATTGTTATTTTATTGTGTTACTGCTTCCTATTTCATGTTATGCTAATGTGACAATGGTACTCCTGTATATAGTCTCATTACTACCTGGTACTCCTGTAGCTTCGTTATTGTTATTTTATTGTGTTACTGCTTCCTATTTCATGTTATGCTAATGTGACAATGTACTCCTGTGGTATAGTCTCATTACTACCTGGTACTCCTGTATATAGTCTCATTACTACCTGGTACTCCTGTATATGACCTCATTACTACCTGGTACTCCTGTAGCTTCGTTATTGTTATTTTATTGTGTTACTGCTTCCTATTTCATGTTATGCTAATGTGACAATGTGACATTTGACCATTTATTTAATTTAATTTGTACATTCTGTATTACCATCTGGTTCAGTTTCTTCATTATATAAGAGAGGATTTGTGTGTGTGTGTGTGTGTGTGTGTGTGTGTGTGTGTGTGTGTGTGTGTGTGTGTGTGTGTGTGTGTGTGTGTGTGTGTGTGTGTGTGTGTGTGTGTGTCTCTCTGTGTGTGTGTGTGTGTGTGTGTGCCTGTGGTTGTGTGTCTGTGTGTGTGTCTGTTTGTGTGTGTGTGTGTGTGTGTGTGTGGTGTGTGTGTGTGTGCCTGTGGTGTGTGTGTGTATGCCTGTGGTGTGCCTGTGGTTGTGTGCCTGTGTGTGTGTGTGTGTGTGCCTGTGGTGTGTGTGTGTGTGTGTGTGTGTGTGTGTGTGTGTATGTGGTATGTGGTGTGTGTGTGTGTGCCTGTGGTGTGTGTGTGTGTGTGTGTGTGTGTGTGTGTGTGTGTGTGTCTGTGTGTGTCTGTGTGTGTGTGTGTGTGTGTGTCTGTGGTGTGTGTGTGTCTGTGTGTGTGTGTGTGTGTGTGTGTGGTGTGTGTGTGTGTGTGTGTGCCTGTGTGTGTGCCTGTGTGTGTGTGTGTGTCTGTGTGTGTGTGTGTGGTTACCTGACAGAAACAGAGAACTCTCCTGGTGAACTCTCTGACTCTCTAACCAGGAACACTCCTCTCTCCTCCCAACGCAACCGCTGCTCAGCCTGCTGCCTGGACACACGTCCCGCAAAACCACCTGCACACAAACATACACAAACAGGTATAGTAGGTATATATATCTGGGTTAGGTTCAGTAGATATAGTAGGTATATAAGGGTTAGGTATAGTAGACAAACCACCTGCACACAAACATACACACCTAATAGGTATATATAGGGTTAGGTTAGTATATATAGTAGGTATATAAGGGTTAGGTATAGTAGGTATATAAGGGTTAGGTATACCTAATCTATATAAGGGTTAGGTATAGTAGGTATAGGTATAGGGTTAGATATAGTAGATATAGTAGGTATATAAGGGTTAGTATAGTAGGTATATAAGGGGGTTAGGTATAGTAGGTATATAAGGGTTAGGTATAGCAGGTATATAAGGGTTAGGTATAGTAGGTATAGTAGGTATATAAGGGTTAGGTATAGTAGGTATATAATGGTTAGGTATAGTAGGTATATAAGGGTTAGATATAGTAGGTATATAAGGGTTAGGTATAGTAGGTATATAAGGGTTAGGTATAGTAGGTATAGTAATGGTTAGGTATAGTAGGTATAGTAGGTATATATAGTTAGGTATAGTAGGTATAGTAAGGTATAGTAGATATAGTAGGTATATAAGGGTTAGGTATAGTAGGTATATAAGGGTTAGGTATAGCAGGTATGTAAGGGTTAGGTATAGTAGGTATATAAGGGTTAGATATAGTAGATATGTAGGTTAGGTATAGTAGGTATAGGTATAGTTAGATATAGTAGGTATATAATGGTTAGGTATAGTAGATATAGTAGGTATATAGGGTTAGGTATAGTAGGTATATAAGGGTTAGGTATAGTAGGTATATACGGGTTAGGTATAGTAGGTATATAATGGTTAGGTATAGTAGGTATATAAGGGTTAGGTATAGTAGGTATAGTAGGTATAGTAGGTATAGTAGATATAGTAGGTATATAAGGGTTAGGTATAGTAGGTATATAAGGGTTAGGTATAGCAGGTATGTAAGGGTTAGGTATAGTAGGTATATAAGGGTTAGGTATAGCAGGTATGTAAGGGTTAGGTATAGTAGGTATATAAGGGTTAGGTATAGCAGGTATGTAAGGGTTAGATATAGTAGATATAGTAGGTATATAAGGGTTAGTATAGTAGATATAGTAGGTATATAAGGGTTAGGTATAGTAGATATAGTAGGTATATAAGGTAGGTTAGGTATAGTAGGTATATAAGGGTTAGGGTATAGTAGGTATATAAGGGTTAGGTATAGTAGGTATATAATGGTTAGGTATAGTAGGTATATAATGGTTAGGTATAGTAGGTATAGTAGATATAGTAGGTATATAAGGGTTAGGTATAGTAGGTATATACGGGTTAGGTATAGTAGGTATATAATGGTTAGGTTTAGTAGGTATAGTAGATATAGTAGGTATATAAGGGTTAGGTATAGTAGGTATATAAGGGTTAGGTTAGGATATATAGTAGATATAGTAGGTATATAAGGGTTAGGTATAGTAGGTATATAAGGGTTAGGTATAGTAGGTATATAAGGGTTAGGTATAGTAGGTATATACGGGTTAGGTATAGTAGGTATATAAGGGGGTATTAGGTATAGTAGGTATAGTAGGTATAGTAGATATAGTAGGTATATAAGGGTTAGGTATAGTAGGTATATAATTGTTAGGTATAGCAGGTATTTAACCGTTATATAATACTAACGGGTGTGGTAACAGACTAATGTAGTTCTCAGGACGAGCCTCGCCTCCCGTGGAGTTCTGCCATCATCCAATTAGGATCCTCATCCATCTCCGTCACCTAGAGAGGTTAGAGGTCACAGGTCAGAGGCTGGAGCAAGGAGGTCAGGTCACGGTTGCAACTGGAAGGAATCTTTAAGTTAGGGAAGTGCTCCCGCTGTGGGGATCGAATCAGCGGAAATGTTCAAGAGCGCCACCAATAGTGGTTGATAAAACTCAAACTTTCATTAAAATGGACATACAATATACTGAATTAAAGCTACACTCGTTGTGAATCTATCCACCAAGTCAGATTTGTAAAATGCTTTTCGGCAAAAGCATGAGACGCTATTATCTGTACCATGCACCCTCAAAATACTGCACCGTCACCTACAACGACAGATTTTGCGTTAGCCGTCGCAAACGAAAACGCTGAAATAAAATATAAAACATTCATTAACTTTGACGAGCTTCTTTCTTGGCACTCCTAGATGTCCCATAAACATCATTTAGGGTCTTTTTCGATTAAATCGGTCCATATATAGCCTAGATATCGATCTAAGAATACTGTGTGATAAACAGAAAAAAAATTGCGTTTCATAACGTAACGTCATTTTTTAAAATTCAAAAAGTCGACGATAAACTTTCACAAAACACTTCGAAATACTGTTCTAATGCAACTTTAGGTATTAGTACACGTTAATAAGCGATAAAATTCATCAAGAGGCGATGTAATTTCTTTTGCTCTCCGTGTATAAAACATGTCCGGATAGAGAGCTCGATCGAAACATCCGGTCTGAGACCGAGGGAAGGAGTTCCCTTGATTCGGTTAGACCAAGAATCAATTGCGCAACAAATGACGTGACTCTAGACAACCTGGGGAAGCTGTAGCCAATGAAAACTCGGCTCTATGTAATTCTGTTCGCTTTTAACAATGGCCTGTAGTGACGGAAGAATATATATTTCCATTTTCAGTGAACAGATTTTCATGCACTATTCGACGAAACGCACGTTCTATAAATGGCACAGGCGTGATTTAAACAGTTTTGGAAACG
The DNA here is from genome assembly GCF_034236695.1 of Oncorhynchus nerka. Lineage (NCBI taxonomy): Eukaryota > Metazoa > Chordata > Actinopteri > Salmoniformes > Salmonidae > Oncorhynchus > Oncorhynchus nerka. The sequence continues at coordinate 24,568 of NW_027038926.1, forward strand.
TCTGAGTGTTTCCTATCCACACACACTAATCATATGCATGTACTATATTCCTGGCATGAATAGCAGGGCGCTGAAATGTTGCGCAATTTTAACAAAAAGCTGTGAAAATCTGCATGAATTCTGAACTTCCCTAAGTTAAGGATGTTCTTCAATTTAACCATTGATAATGTTTTGATCTATCCCTTACTGTAATACTGTGAGAATGTTGTTGATCCAACCCTTACTGTAATCCTGTGGAGAATGTGTCCATCTATCCCTGTACTGTAATCCTGTGGAGAATGTGTCCATCTGTCCCTTACTGTAAGCCTGTGGAGAATGTGTCCATCTGTCCCTTAGTGTAATCCTGTGGAGAACGTTTCCATCTATCCCTTACTGTAATCCTGTGGAGAATGTGTCCATCTATCCCTTACTGAAATCCTGTGGAGGATGTTTT
>NW_027038926.1:30000-42036 GCF_034236695.1 Oncorhynchus nerka
TAATATAATATAATAGAGTTATAATAATATATAATATAATAGAGTTATAATAATATATAATATAATAGAGTTATAATAATATATAATATAATAGAGTTATAATAATATATAATATAATAGAGTTATAATAATATATAATATAATATATATAATATAATAGAGTTATAATAATATATAATATAATAGAGTTATAATAATATATAATATAATATAGTTATAATAATATATAATATAATAGAGTTATAATAATATATAATATATAATATAATAGAGTTCTAATAATATATAATATAATAGAGTTATAATAATATATAATATAATAGAGTTCTAATAATATATAATATAATATAATAGAGTTCTAATAATATATAATATAATAGAGTTATAATAATATATATAATATAATATAATAGAGTTATAATAATATATAATATAATAGAGTTATAATAATATATAATATAATAGAGTTATAATATAATATATAATATAATAGGAGTTATAATAATATATAATATAATAGAGTTATAATAATATATAATATAATAGAGTTATAATAATATATAATATAATAGAGTTATAATAATATATAATATAATAGAAGTTATAATATATATAATATAATATAATAGAGTTATAATAATATATAATATATATAATATAATATAATAGAGTTATAATAATATATAATATATATAATATAATAGAGTTATAATAATATATAATATAATAGAGTTATAATAATATATAATATATATAATATAATAGAGTTATAATAATATATATAATATAATAGAGTTATAATAATATATAATATAATAGAGTTATAATAATATATAATATAATAGAGTTATAATAATATATAATATAATAGAGTTATAATAATATATAATATAATAGAGTTATATTAATATATAATATAATAGAGTTATAATAATATATAATATAATAGAGTTATAATAATATATATATAATATAATAGGAGTTATAATAATATATAATATAATAGAGTTATAATAATATATAATATAATAGAGTTATAATAATATATAATATAATAGAGTTATAATAATATATAATATAATATATATATAATATAATAGAGTGTAGAAACTTCACACTCAACGGAACGACTTGATTAGTGTAGTGTCACAACGCAGCCACTGCCAGCTAGCCTACAAAGTCAACACGCAGCCACTGCCAGCTAGCCTACAAAGTCAACAACGCAGCCACTGCCAGCCAGCCTACTTCAGCAGTACTGTATCATTTGAATCATTTTAGTCAATAAGATTCTTGTATAGGAGGGGTGTGGTATAGGAGGGGGTGTGGTATAGGAGGGGGTGTGGTATACGAGGGGGTGTGGTATAGGAGGGGTGTGGTATAGGAGGGGTGTGGTGGAGGGGTGTGGTATACGAGGGGGTGTGGTATACGAGGGGTGTGGTATACGAGGGGGTGTGGTATAGGAAGGGGTGTGGTATAGGATGGGGTGGTATAGGAGGGGTGTGGTATAGGGAGGGGGTGTGGTATACGAGGGGGTGTGGTATAGGAGGGGTGTGGTATAGGATGGGGTGTGGTATACGAGGGGGGTGTGGTATACGAGGGGGTGTGGTATAGGAGGGGGTGTGGTATAGGAGGGGGTGTGGTATAGGAGGGGTGTGGTATAGGAGTAGGTGTGGTATAGGATGGGGTGTGGTATAGGAGGGGGTGTGGTATAGAGGGTGTAGTATAGGAGGGGGTGTGGTATAGGAGGGGTGTGGTATAGGAGTGGGTGTGGTATACGAGGGGGTGTGGTATTCTAGGGGTGTGGTTTTGAGGGGGTGTGGTATACGAGGGGGTGTATACGAGGGGTGTGGTATAGGAGGGGGTAGTATAGGGGAGGGGTGTGGTATTCTAGGGGGTGTGGTATACGAGGGGTGTGGTATACGAGGGGTGTGGTATACGAGGGGGGGTGTGGTATACGAGGGGGTGTGGTATAGGAGGGGGTGTAGTATAGGGGAGGGGTGTGGTATTCTAGGGGTGTGGTATACGAGGGGGTGTGGTATAGGGAGGGGGTGTAGTATAGGAGGGGGTGTGGTATACGAGGGGGTGTGGTATTCTAGGGGTGTGGTTTTTGAGGGTGTGGTATACGAGGGGGTGTGGTATGCGAGGGTGTAGTATAGGAGGGGGTGTAGTATAGGAGGGTGTGGTATTCTAGGGGGGGTGTGGTATACGAGGGGTGTGGTATACGAGTAGTGTGGTAATGAGGGGGTGTGGTATACGAGGGGTGTGGTGGGGTAGTACGACTTAGGGGTGTGGTATAGGAGGGGGTGTAGTAGGGAGGGGGGTATACGAGGGGTGTGGTATAGGAGGGGTGTGGTATAGAGTAGGTATAGAGGGGGTGTGGTATAGGAGTGGGTGTGGTATACGAGGGGTGTGGTATTCTAGGGGTGTGGTTTTGAGGGGGGTGTGGTATACGAGGGGGTGTGGTATACGAGGGGTGTGGTATAGGATGGGGGTGTGGTATACGAGGGGGTGTGGTATAGAGGGGGTGTGGTATACGAGGGGGGTGTGGTATACGAGGGTGGGTATACGAGGGGTGTGGTATAGGAGGGTGTAGTATAGGAGGGGTGTGGTATTCTAGGGGTGTGGTATACGAGGGGGTGTGTTATACGAGGGGGTGTATATAGGAGGGGTGTAGTATAGGAGGGGGTGTGGTATAGGAGGGGGTGTGGTATAGGAGTGGGTGTGGTATACGAGGGGTTGTGGTTTTTGAGGGGGTGTGGTTTTTGAGGGGTGTGGTATACGAGGGGGTGTGGTATACGAGGTGTGGTAGGGTGTGGTATACGAGGGGTGTGGTATAGGAGGGGGTGGTGTTAGGAGGGGTGTGGTATACGAGGGGTGTGGTATAGGATGGGGTGTGGTATAGAGGGGGTGTGGTATAGGAGGGGGTGTAGTATAGGAGGGGTGTGGTATAGGAGGGTGTGGTATAGGAGTGGGTGTGGTATACGAGGGTGTGGTATTCTAGGGGGTGTGGTTTTTGAGGGGTGTGGGCATACGAGGGGTGTGGTATACGAGGGGTGTGGTATAGGAGGGGGTGTGGTATAGGATGGGGTGTGGTATAGGGAGGGGTGTGGTATAGGAGGGGGTGGTATACGAGGGGTGTGGTATAGAGGGGGTGGGTATACGAGGGGGTGTGGTATAGGAGGGTGTGGTATAGAGGGGTGTGGTATACGAGGGGGTGTGGTATAGAGGGTGTGGTATAGGATGGGGTGTGGTATAGGAGGGTGTGGTATAGGAGGGGTGTAGTATAGGAGGGGTGTGGTATAGAGGGGTGTGGTATAGGAGTGGGTGTGGTATAGGATGGGGTGTGGTATAGGAGGGGTGTGGTATAGGAGGGGGTGTAGTATAGGAGGGGTTGTGGTATAGGAGGGGTGTGGTATAGGAGTGGGTGTGGTATAGGATGTGGGGTGGTATAGGAGGGTGTGGTATAGAGGGTGTAGTATAGGAGGGGTGTGGTATATGAGGGGGTGTGGTATAGGAGGGGTGTGGTATACGCAGGGGTGTGGTATTCTAGGGGGTGTGGTTTTGAGGGGTGTGGTATACTAGGGTGTGGTGGTATTAGGTGTGGTATAGGAGGGGTGTAGTAGAGGGGGGTGTGGTATTCTAGGGGTGTGGTATATGAGAAGTGTGTATACGAGGGGTGTGGTATACGAGGGGTGTGGTATAGGAGGGGTGTAGTATAGGAGGGGTGTGGTATTCTAGGGGGTGTGGTATACGAGGGGGTGTGGTATAGGGAGGGATTGTAGTATAGGAGGTGTGGTATACCCCAATATACCCACGGCCCAAGCTATTCTTAACACGGCCCTTAGCAGAGTGCCTCGTTATCTAGCCGTGATATATTGACCATATACCACAAACCCCCAGAGTACTATTGCTGTGCAAACTGGTGCCGCGTAATTAGAGCACTAAAAAAAAATGTGTTTTGTCCTTACCGTGGTATCAGTCTGATATACGGCTGCTCAATAATCAGCATTCCAGGAGCTCGAACCACCCAGTTACAATACAATATATCAAATATAATATATTTAATACCATATGAAATATAACATACAATATAATTAATACTATTTAATAAATAAATAATCTGGCAACCCAACAGCCATATTTCTCATTCCCTCCTCCGAACCCTATAAAGACCCTAACCTCTGTAACCTCTCTGCCAGTCTACACCAGTCCAGTGGTTTAAAGCCCTGAGAGGACACTCTGACTAGGGCTTCTGTTGTCACCAGTCCTTCTCTTCTTGTGGTGATGATGTCACGTCCTGTAGTGAGGATGTCATGTCCTGTAGTGATGATGTCACGTCCTGTAGTGATGATATCACACCATGTAGTGATGATGTCACGTCCTGTAGTGAGGATGTCACGTCCTGTAGTGAGGATGTCACGTCCTGTAGTGAGGATGTCACGTCCTGTAGTGAGGATGTCACGCCATGTAGTGATGATGTCACGTCCTGTAGTGATGATGTCACGTCCTGTAGTGAGGATGTCACGTCCTGTAGTGATGATGTCACGTCCTGTAGTGATGATGTCACGTCCTGTAGTGATGATGTCACGTCCTGTAGTGAGGATGTCACGCCCTGTAGTGATGATGTCACGTCTTGTAGTGATGATGTCACGTCCTGTAGTGAGGATGTCACGTCCTGTAGTGATGATGTCACGTCCTGTAGTGAGGATGTCACGTCCTGTAGTGAGGATGTCACGTCCTGTAGTGATGATGTCACGTCCTGTAGTGATGATGTCACGTCCTGTAGTGATGATGTCACGCCACGAAATGCCAAAGGTGGAGGTGTTTCTGTTTATATTCAGAACCACTTTACTGTAAAGCTTAGAGAGGATCTCATGTTAAATACTGTTGTAGTAATATGGCTACAGGTTCATCTACCTCACCTAAAGTCCATTCTGATGGGAAGCTGCTATAGACCAGTCAGTATCTGGGTAATGTTAAATACTGTTGTAGTCATATGGCTACAGGTTCATCTGCCTCACCTAAAGCCCATTCTGGTGGGAAGCTGCTATAGACCAGTCAGTATCTGGATAATGTTAAATACTGTTGTAGTAATATGGCTACAGGTTCATCTGCCTCCCCTAAAGCCCATTCTGGAGGGAAGCTGCTATAGACCAGTCAGTATCTGGATAATGTTAAATACTGTTGAGGTAATATGACTACATGTTCATCTGCCTCACCTAAAGCCCATTCTGGAGGGAAGCTGCTATAGACCAGTCAGTATCTGGGTAATGTTAAATACTGTTGTAGTAATATGGCTACAGGTTCATCTGCCTCACCTAAAGCCCATTCTGGAGGGAAGCTGCTATAGACCAGTCAGTATCTGGATAATGTTAAATACTGTTGTAGTAATATGGCTACAGGTTCATCTGCCTCCCCTAAAGCCCATTCTGGAGGGAAGCTGCTATAGACCAGTCAGTATCTGGGTAATGTTAAATACTGTTGAGGTAATATGACTACATGTTCATCTGCCTCACCTAAAGCCCATTCTGGTGGGAAGCTGCAATAGACCACCAAGTGCTAACAGTCAGTATCTGGATAATGTTAAATACTGTTGTAGTAATATGGCTACAGGTTCATCTGCCTCACCTAAAGCCCATTCTGGAGGGAAGCTGCTATAGACCAGTCAGTATCTGGATAATGTTAAATACTGTTGAAGTAATATGGCTACAGGTTCATCTGCCTCACCTAAAGCCCATTCTGGTGGGAAGCTGCTATAGACCAGTCAGTATCTGGATAATGTTAAATACTGTTGTAGTAATATGGCTACAGGTTCATCTGCCTCACCTAAAGCCCATTATGGTGGGAAGCTGCTATAGACCAGTCAGTATCTGGGTAATGTTAAATACTGTTGAAGTAATATGGCTACAGGTTCATCTGCCTCACCTAAAGCCCATTCTGGAGGGAAGCTGCTATAGACCAGTCAGTATCTGGATAATGTTAAATACTGTTGTAGTAATATGGCTACAGGTTCATCTGCCTCACCTAAAGCCCATTCTGGTGGGAAGCTGCTATAGACCAGTCAGTATCTGGATAATGTTAAATACTGTTGAAGTAATATGGCTACAGGTTCATCTGCCTCACCTAAAGCCCATTCTGGTGGGAAGCTGCTATAGACCAGTCAGTATCTGGGTAATGTTAAATACTGTTGAAGTAATATGGCTACAGGTTCATCTGCCTCCCCTAAAGCCCATTCTGGTGGGAAGCTGCTATAGACCAGTCAGTATCTGGGTAATGTTAAATACTGTTGAAGTCATATGGCTACAGGTTCATCTGCCTCACCTAAAGCCCATTCTGGTGGGAAGCTGCTATAGACCACCAAGTGCTAACAGTCAGTATCTGGGTAACGTGTGAAATGCTTGATAATGTATGTGATATCAAAAGAGAGGTATATTTTCTGGGTGATTTAAATATTGACTGGCTTTCATCAAGCTGCCCAGTCAAGAAAAAGCTGTGCCTGCAACCTGGTTCAGGTTATCAATCAACCTACCAGGGTAGTTACAAACAGCACAGGAATTAATAAATCATCAACATGTATTGATCACGTCTTAAAACTAATGCTGCAGAAATGTGCTTGAAAGCAGTATACAAATCCATCGGATGTAGTGATCACAATATAGTGGCCACGTCAAGGAAAACCATAGGATGTAGTGATCACAATATAGTGGCCACGTCTAGGAAAACCATAGGATGTAGTGATCACAATATAGTGGCCACGTCAAGGAAAACCAAACTTCCAAAGGCTGGGCCTAATATAGTGGCCACGTCTCAGGAAAACCATAGGATGTAGTGATCACAATATAGTAGCCACGTCTAGGAAAACCAAAGTTCCAAAGGCTGGGCCTAATATAGTGGCCACGTCTAGGAAAACCATAGGATGTAGTGATCACAATATAGTGGCCACGTCTAGGAAAACCATAGGATGTAGTGATCACAATATAGTGGCCACGTCTAGGAAAACCAAAGGATGTAGTGATCACAATATAGTGGCCACGTCAAGGAAAACCATAGGATGTAGTGATCACAATATAGTGGCCACGTCTAGGAAAACCATAGGATGTAGTGATCACAATATAGTGGCCACGTCTAGGAAAACCAAAGGATGTAGTGATCACAATATAGTGGCCACGTCTAGGAAAACCACAGGATGTAGTGATCACAATATAGTGGCCACGTCTAGGAAAACCATAGGATGTAGTGATCACAATATAGTGGCCACGTCAAGGAAAACCATAGGATGTAGTGATCACAATATAGTGGCCACGTCAAGGAAAACCATAGGATGTAGTGATCACAATATAGTGGCCACGTCAAGGAAAACCAAAGGATGTAGTGATCACAATATAGTGGCCACGTCTAGGAAAACCATAGGATGTAGTGATCACAATATAGTGGCCACGTCAAGGAAAACCATAGGATGTAGTGATCACAATATAGTGGCCACGTCAAGGAAAACCATAGGATGTAGTGATCACAATATAGTGGCCACGTCAAGGAAAACCATAGGATGTAGTGATCACAATATAGTGGCCACGTCAAGGAAAACCATAGGATGTAGTGATCACAATATAGTGGCCACGTCTAGGAAAACCATAGGATGTAGTGATCACAATATAGTGGCCACGTCAAGGAAAACCCCAGGATGTAGTGATCACAATATAGTGGCCACGTCTAGGAAAACCCCAGGATGTAGTGATCACAATATAGTGGCCACGTCTAGGAAAACCATAGGATGTAGTGATCACAATATAGTGGCCACGTCAAGGAAAACCATAGGATGTAGTGATCACAATATAGTGGCCACGTCAAGGAAAACCACAGGATGTAGTGATCACAATATAGTGGCCACGTCTAGGAAAACCATAGGATGTAGTGATCACAATATAGTGGCCACGTCTAGGAAAACCATAGGATGTAGTGATCACAATATAGTGGCCACGTCTAGGAAAACCACAGGATGTAGTGATCACAATATAGTGGCCACGTCAAGGAAAACCACAGGATGTAGTGATCACAATATAGTGGCCACGTCTAGGAAAACCAAAGTTCCAAAGGCTGGGCCTAATATAGTGTATCAGAGAGTCATACAATACGTTTTGTAGTGATTCCTATATTGTGGGATGTAAAGAATATTTGTTGGTCCGTGGTGTGTAATGAGGAGCAAACAGACACTTGACGCATTTAATCCCATTTGTAATAAGCATGTTAAGAAAGTTACTGTAGAGGGATGAGGCAAAGGGTGTGGTTGAGAGGGATGAGGCAAAAGGGTGTGGTTGAGAGGGATGAGGCAAAAGGGTGTGGTTGAGAGGGATGAGACAAAATGGTGTGGTTGAGAGGGATGAGGCAAAGGGTGTGGTTGAGAGGGATGAGGCAAAAGGGTGTGGTTGAGAGGGATGAGGCAAAATGGTGTGGTTGAGAGGGATGAGGCAAAATGGTGTGGTTGAGAGGGATGAGGCAAAAGGGTGTGGTTGAGAGGGATGAGGCAAAATGGTGTGGTTGAGAGGGATGAGGCAAAATGGTGTGGTTGAGAGGGATGAGGCAAAAGGGTGTGGTTGAGAGGGATGAGGCAAAAGGGTGTGGTTGAGAGGGATGAGGCAAAATGGTGTGGTTGAGAGGGATGAGGCAAAATGGTGTGGTTTGAGAGGGATGAGGCAAAAGGGTGTGGTTGAGAGGGATGAGGCAAAATGGTGTGGTTGAGAGGGATGAGGCAAAAGGGTGTGGTTGAGAGGGATGAGGCAAAAGGGTGTGGTTGAGAGGGATGAGGCAAAATGGTGTGGTTGAGAGGGATGAGGCAAAAGGGTGTGGTTGAGAGGGATGAGGCAAAATGGTGTGGTTGAGAGGGATGAGGCAAAATGGTGTGGTTGAGAGGGATGAGGCAAAATGGTGTGGTTGAGAGGGATGAGGCAAAATGGTGTGGTTGAGAGGGATGAGGCAAAATGGTGTGGTTGAGAGGGATGAGACAAAATGGTGTGGTTGAGAGGGATGAGGCAAAATGGTGTGGTTGAGAGGGATGAGGCAAAATGGTGTGGTTGAGAGGGATGAGGCAAAATGGTGTGGTTGAGAGGGATGAGGCAAAATGGTGTGGTTGAGAGGGATGAGGCAAAAGGGAATGGTCAGTAAGTCTGGCTGCACAACTGATTGGCAAATGTCCTGCAAATTGAGAAATCATGTGACTAAACTGAATAAAAATAATAAACTACACTATGAAACAAAGACAAAATGACATAAAGATTGATGGTAAAAAAAAAACGTTTTTACATTTAATTGGAGCTTCAATTAAATGTAGGGAGTAAAAAAAGGTAAACTCGGCTTATTACTTGAATCAGATGCTCATTCATCACAAACCCCTACTGATATTGCCCACTACAATAATGATTCCTTTCAATGGCAAAAAGATGAGCAAACTTAGGCATGGAATTACCAGCAAACAAACTCTGACGTTACACATCCAGGTATATCTGACCAAATGATGAAAAACTAGGTAGAGGTGAAAAAAATGATTATTATCTATCTGCAATGAAAAGCCACTAATGGGTCTGACAATTTGGATGGGAAATATGAATGAGGATAATAACAGACGATATTGCCGCTCCTATTGGCCACATCTTCAATCCAAGCCTACTAGAAAGTGTGTTCCCTCAGGCCTGGAGGGAAGCTAAAGTCATTCCACTACCTAAGAATAGTAAAGCCCTCTTTACTGGCTCAAATAGCCGACCAATCAGCCTGATACCAACCCTTAGTAAACTTCTGGGAAAAAAATGGTGTTTGACCAGATACAATGCTATTTCACAGTAAACAAATGAAGTCTTTCAGCACGCTTATAGGGAAGGACTTTCACTTACACAAATGATGATTGGCTGAGAGAAATTGATAATCAAAATATTGTGGTAGATGTTTCATTAGACTTTATCGATCATAGTCTGCTGATGGAAAAACGTATCTGTGTGGCTTTACACCCCCTGCTGGCTTTACACCCCCTGCTGGCTTTACACCCCCTGCTGGCTTTACACCCCCTGTTGGCTTTACACCCCCTGATGGCTTTACACCCCCTGCTGGCTTTACACCCCCTGCTGGCTTTACACCCCCTGCTGGCTTTACACCCCCTGTTGGCTTTACACCCCCTGTTGGCTTTACACCCCCTGCTGGCTTTACACCCCCTGCTGGCTTTACACCCCCTGCTGGCTTTACACCCCCTGCTGGCTTTACACCCCCTGTATTGTGGATAAAGAGTTACCTGTCTAACAGAACACAGAGGGTGTTGTGGCTTTACACCCCCTGCTGGCTTTACACCCCCTGTTGGCTTTACACCCCCTGTTGGCTTTACACCCCCTGCTGGCTTTACACCCCCTGCTGGCTTTACACCCCCTGCTGGCTTTACACCCCTGCTGGCTTTACACCCCCTGTTGGCTTTACACCCCTGCTGGCTTTACACCCCCTGCTGGCTTTACACCCCTGTATTGTGGATAAAGAGTTACCTGTCTAAAAGAACACAGAGGGTGTTGTGGCTTTACACCCCTGTATTGTGGATAAAGAGATACCTCTCTAACAGAACACAGAGGGTGTTGTGGCTTTACACCCCCTGTATTGTGGATAAAGAGTTACCTGTCTAAAAGAACACAGAGGGTGTTGTGGCTTTACACCCCTGTATTGTGGATAAAGAGTTACCTGTCTAAAAGAACACAGAGGGTGTTGTGGCTTTACACCCCTGTATTGTGGATAAAGAGTTACCTGTCTAAAAGAACACAGAGGGTGTTCTTTAACCTTTTGTGACTAGGGGGCAGTATTTTCATTTTTGGAAGAAAAAAAACCTTCCCATAATAAACGGGATATTTTGTCAGGACAAGATGTTAGAATATGCATATAATTGACAGCTTAGGATAGAAAACACTCTAAAGTTTCCAAAACTGTAAAAATATTGTCTGTGGGTATAACAGAACGGATGTTGCAGGCGAAACCCTGAGGAAAATCAAACCAGGAAATGGCTTCTATTTTGAAAACTCCATGTTCCATAGCCTCCCTTTGCTCCATTTAAAGGGATATCAACCAGATTCCTTTTCCTATGGCTTCCTCAAGGTGTCAACAGTCGTGAGACATAGTTTCAGGCTTTTATTTTGAAAAATGAGCGAGAAAGATAACATCGTGTCATTGTATGGCCGGGTGCCAGCAGCGTTTTGTTCGGCGCAACAGAGTTTGGGCAGCCATTGCCGTTCCCTCTCCTACTGAAAAAGACAGTCGCGGTTGATTATATTATCGATTTATATATTTTAAAAACAACCTGAGGATTGATTATAAAAAACATTTGTCATGTTTCTGTGGACATTATGGGAAACTATGTAGTGATGATGTCACGTCTTGTAGTGATGATGTCACGTCTTGTAGTGATGATGTCACGTCTTGTAGTTGTCACGTCTTGTAGTGATGATGTCACATCTTGTAGTGATGATGTCACGTCTTGTAGTGATGATGTCACGTCTTGTAGTGATGATGTCACGTCTTGTAGTGATGATGTCACGTCTTGTAGTGATGATGTCACGTCTTGTAGTGATGATGTCACGTCTTGTAGTGATGATGTCACGTCATGTAGTGATGATGTCACGTCTTGTAGTGATGATGTCACGTCTTGTAGTGATGATGTCACGTCTTGTAGTGATGATGTCACGTCTTGTAGTGATGATGTCACCTGGTGTGTTTGTGGAGGTGGGCGTGGCAGAGCGGGCAGGAGTGATGATGTCACCTGGTGTGTTTGTGGAGGTGGGCGTGGCAGAGCGGGCAGGAGTGATGATGTCACCTGGTGTGTTTGTGGAGGTGGGCGTGGCAGAGCGGGCAGGAGTGATGATGTCACCTGGTGTGTTTGTGGAGGTGGGCGTGGCAGAGCGGGCAGGAGTGATGATGTCACCTGGTGTGTTTGTGGAGGTGGGCGTGGCAGAGCGGGCAGGAGTGATGATGTCACCTGGTGTGTTTGTGGAGGTGGGCGTGGCAGAGCGGGCAGGAGTGATG
>NW_027038927.1:0-7500 GCF_034236695.1 Oncorhynchus nerka
ATATATATAATATGCCATTTGTAATGTCTTTATTGTTTTGAAACTTCTGTATGTGTAATGTTTACTGTTAATTTTTATTGTTTATTTCACTTTTGTATATTATCTACCTCACTTGCTTTGGCAATGTTAACACATGTTTCCCATGCCAATAAAGCCCTTGAATTGAATTGAATTGAGAGAGAGAGAGAGAGAGAGAGAGAGAGAGAGCGAGAGAGAGAGAGAGAGAGAGAGAGAGAGAACAACTCCACTGTAGTGGTGACGCAATGCAGCTGGTACACAAGGCCTTTTAAAAAGATGTGTCGATTAAAATGTCCTGGCTTCTCTGAAGTGGTTGTCTTTTCATTTGAGTAGTGCCCCCCCCCCCCTGGCCCTCAGAGCTACCCTCCTCTCTTCTCCTCTTTGTTCAAATGGGTCCCAGGCAGACACTTGAGTTGTAATTGAGGCTCCAACGCAGATTCTCTTTCTCTCTGCTATGCCATTACGAGAGTAACTTTTCAAAGCCCCGTGCCGACCGAGGCGTTGTTTTTATGGCCCAGTGCAGGAAAGGATTAGTGAACAATGCCTTTATCTAGTCGTCTGCTTTAACGTAGAGGCCCTTTGAGATATGCCGACACCAGGGTTGTGAAAATACTGGAGAGGATATTACTGCATCCCAAATGGTGCCCTATTCCCAGAGCACTATTCCCTATGTAGTACACTACTTTAGACCAGAGCCCTATTCCCTATGTAGTGCACTACTTTAGACCAGAGCCCTTTTCCCTATGTAGTGCACTACTTTAGACCCTAGGGGAGAGAGAGAGAGAGAGAGAGAGAGAGAGAGAGAGAGAGAGAGAGAGACTGGGTATGCACCCTGGAAGAGAGAGGAGATGCTGGGTATGCACCCTGGAAGAGAGAGGAGATGCTGGGTATTCAATTTGTAAGTCGCTCTGGATAAGAGCGTCTGCTAAATGACTTAAATGTAAATGTATTCACCCTGGAACTAGGATAGGAACTCATTACACACAGATGACTAGGATAGGAACTCATTACACACAGATGACTAGGATAGGAACTCATTACACACAGATGACTAGGATAGGAACTCATTACACACAGATGACTAGGATAGGAACTCATTACACACAGATGACTAGGATAGGAACTCATTACACACAGATGACTAGGATAGGAACTCATTACACACAGATGACTAGGATAGGAACTCATTACACACAGATGACTAGGATAGGAACTCATTACACACAGATGACTAGGATAGGAACTCATTACACACAGATGACTAGGATAGGAACTAATTTATTCTTCTTTATCTAGTTGTAATATTATTGTCAGGATGATTAGTGTGTTTAAACTGTGGGTTAGCCCTGCAGGGTACAGGACTGTGTTTAAACTGTGGGTTAGCCCTGCAGGGTACAGGACTGTGTTTAAACTGTGGGTTAGCCCTGCAGGGTACAGGACTGTGTTTAAACTGTGGGTTAGCCCTGCAGGGTACAGGACTGTGTTTAAACTGTGGGTTAGCCCTGCAGGGTACAGGACTGTGTTTAAACTGTGGGTTAGCCCTGCAGGGTACAGGACTGTGTTTAAACTGTGGGTTAGCCCTGCAGGGTACAGGACTGTGTTTAAACTGTGGGTTAGCCCTGCAGGGTACAGGACTGTGTTTAAACTGTGGGTTAGCCCTGCAGGGTACAGGACTGTGTTTAAACTGTGGGTTACACACAGGACTGTGTTTAAACTGTGGGTTAGATAGGGAGGACTGTGTTTAAACTGTGGGTTAGCCCCGCAGGGTACAGGACTGTGTTTAAACTGTGGGTTAGCCCTGCAGGGTACAGGACTGTGTTTAAACTGTGGGTTAGCCCTGCAGGGTACAGGACTGTGTTTAAACTGTGGGTTAGCCCTGCGGGGTACAGAACTGTGTTTAAACTGTGGGTTAGCCCTGCGGGGTACAGGACTGTGTTTAAACTGTGGGTTAGCCCTGCGGGGTACAGGACTGTGTTTAAACTGTGGGTTAGCCCTGCAGGGTACAGGACTGTGTTTAAACTGTGGGTTAGCCCTGCAGGGTACAGGACTGTGTTTAAACTGTGGGTTAGCCCTGCAGGGTACAGGACTGTGTTTAAACTGTGGGTTAGCCCTGCAGGGTACAGGACTGTGTTTAAACTGTGGGTTAGCCCTGCAGGGTACAGGACTGTGTTTAAACTGTGGGTTAGCCCTGCAGGGTACAGGACTGTGTTTAAACTGTGGGTTAGCCCTGCAGGGTACAGGACTGTGTTTAAACTGTGGGTTAGCCATGCGGGGTACAGAACTGTGTTTAAACTGTGGGTTAGCCCTGCGGGGTACAGGACTGTGTTTAAACTGTGGGTTAGCCCTGCGGGGTACAGGACTGTGTTTAAACTGTGGGTTAGCCCTGCGGGGTACAGGACTGTGTTTAAACTGTGGGTTAGCCCTGCAGGGTACAGGACTGTGTTTAAACTGTGGGTTAGCCCTGCAGGGTACAGGACTGTGTTTAAACTGTGGGTTAGCCCTGCAGGGTACAGGACTGTGTTTAAACTGTGGGTTAGCCCTGCAGGGTACAGGACTGTGTTTAAACTGTGGGTTAGCCCCGCAGGGTACAGGACTGTGTTTAAACTGTGGGTTAGCCCTGCAGGGTACAGGACTGTGTTTAAACTGTGGGTTAGCCCTGCAGGGTACAGGACTGTGTTTAAACTGTGGGTTAGCCCTGCAGGGTACAGGACTGTGTTTAAACTGTGGGTTAGCCCTGCAGGGTACAGGACTGTGTTTAAACTGTGGGTTAGCCCTGCAGGGTACAGGACTGTGTTTAAACTGTGGGTTAGCCCTGCAGGGTACAGGACTGTGTTTAAACTGTGGGTTAGCCATGCAGGGTACAGAACTGTGTTTAAACTGTGGGTTAGCCCTGCGGGGTACAGGACTGTGTTTAAACTGTGGGTTAGCCCTGCGGGGTACAGGACTGTGTTTAAACTGTGGGTTAGCCCTGCGGGGTACAGGACTGTGTTTAAACTGTGGGTTAGCCCTGCGGGGTACAGGACTGTGTTTAAACTGTGGGTTAGCCCTGCAGGGTACAGGACTGCGTTTAAACTGTGGGTTAGTCCCGCAGGGTACAGGACTGCGTTTAAACTGTGGGTTAGTCCCGCAGGGTACAGGACTGTGTTTAAACTGTGGGTTAGCCCCGCAGGGTACAGGACTGCGTTTAAACTGTGGGTTAGTCCCGCAGGGTACAGGACTGTGTTTAAACTGTGGGTTAGCCCCGCAGGGTACAGGACTGTGTTTAAACTGTGGGTTAGCCCCGCAGGGTACAGGACTGTGTTTAAACTGTGAGTTAGCCCTGCAGGGTACAGGACTGTGTTTAAACTGTGGGTTAGCCCCGCAGGGTACAGGACTGTGTTTAAACTGTGGGTTAGCCCTGCAGGGTACAGGACTGTGTTTAAACTGTGGGTTAGCCCCGCAGGGTACAGGACTGTGTTTAAACTGTGGGTTAGCCCCGCAGGGTACAGGACTGTGTTTAAACTGTGGGTTAGCCCTGCGGGGTACAGGACTGTGTTTAAACTGTGGGTTAGCCCTGCGGGGTACAGGACTGTGTTTAAACTGTGGGTTAGCCCTGCGGGGTACAGGACTGTGTTTAAACTGTGGGTTAGCCCTGCAGGGTACAGGACTGCGTTTAAACTGTGGGTTAGTCCCGCAGGGTACAGGACTGTGTTTAAACTGTGGGTTAGTCCCGCAGGGTACAGGACTGTGTTTAAACTGTGGGTTAGTCCCGCAGGGTACAGGACTGTGTTTAAACTGTGGGTTAGCCCCGCAGGGTACAGGACTGCGTTTAAACTGTGGGTTAGTCCCGCAGGGTACAGGACTGTGTTTAAACTGTGGGTTAGCCCCGCAGGGTACAGGACTGTGTTTAAACTGTGGGTTAGCCCCGCAGGGTACAGGACTGTGTTTAAACTGTGAGTTAGCCCTGCAGGGTACAGGACTGTGTTTAAACTGTGGGTTAGCCCCGCAGGGTACAGGACTGTGTTTAAACTGTGGGTTAGCCCTGCAGGGTACAGGACTGTGTTTAAACTGTGGGTTAGCCCCGCAGGGTACAGGACTGTGTTTAAACTGTGGGTTAGTCCCGCAGGGTACAGGACTGTGTTTAAACTGTGGGTTAGCCCTGCAGGGTACAGGACTGTGTTTAAACTGTGGGTTAGCCCTGCAGGGTACAGGACTGTGTTTAAACTGTGGGTTAGCCCTGCAGGGTACAGGACTGTGTTTAAACTGTGGGTTAGCCCTGCAGGGTACAGGACTGTGTTTAAACTGTGGGTTAGCCCTGCAGGGTACAGGACTGTGTTTAAACTGTGGGTTAGCCCTGCAGGGTACAGGACTGTGTTTAAACTGTGGGCTAGCCTTGTCTTGTTTGGAAAGAGGGCCGTGTACCTCCCTATTCATCCCATTGCCAGTGTGCTACACCCTCCTTGTGATTATGAATACACACACACACACACTTGTCAGTCAACTTTAGAATTAACGACTGCCCGTTCTGTTTAGTCTTGCGGATCTGGGCATTGATTGTCTTTCTTCCCGGACTGTCTCATAAATACTTCACAGTGAAAAACCAACGCCTACATGAACAGAAAAGGGAAATGGCTGTATAATACTATATATATATATATATATAAGATATAGACTATATATAACTGGATATATTAACTATATATAACTGGATATAGACTATATATAACTGGATATAGACTATATATCACTGGATATATTAACTATATATAACTGGATATAGACTATATATAACTGTATTTATTAACTATATATAACTGGATATATTAACTATATATAACTGGATATAGACTATATATCACTGGATATATTAACTATATATAACTGGATATAGACTATATATAACTGTATTTATTAACTATATATAACTGGATATATTAACTATATATAACTGGATATAGACTATATATAACTGGATATAGACTATATATAACTGGATATATTAACTATATATAACTGGATATATTAACTATATATAACTGGATATAGACTATATATCACTGGATATATTAACTATATATCACTGGATATAGACTATATATAACTGGATATATTAACTATATATAACTGGATATAGACTATATATCACTGGATATAGACTATATATCACTGGATATATTAACTATATATCACTGGATATAGACTATATATAACTGTATTTATTAACTATATATAACTGGATATAGACTATATATAACTGGATATATTAACTATATATAACTGGATATATTAACTATATATAACTGGATATATTAACTATATATAACTGGATATAGACTATATATAACTGGATATATTAACTATATATACCTGAATATAGACTATATATAACTGGATATATTAACTATATATAACTGGATATAGACTATATATACCTGAATATAGACTATATATACCTGAATATAGATTATATATAACTGGATATAGACTATATATAACTGGATATATTAACTATATATAACTGGATATAGACTATATATACCTGAATATAGACTATATATAACTGGATATAGACTATATATAACTGGATATATTAACTATATATAACTGGATATATTAACTATATATACCTGAATATAGACTATATATACCTGAATATAGACTATATATAACTGGATATAGACTATATATAACTGGATATATTAACTATATATACCTGAATATAGACTATATATAACTGGATATAGACTATATATAACTGGATATATTAACTATATATACCTGAATATAGACTATATATAACTGGATATAGACTATATATAACTGGATATAGACTATATATAACTGGATATAGACTATATATACCTGAATATAGACTATATATAACTGGATATAGACTATATATAACTGGATATATTAACTATATATAACTGGATATAGACTATATATACCTGAATATAGACTATATATACCTGAATATAGACTATATATAACTGGATATATTAACTATATATAACTGGATATAGACTATATATAACTGGATATATTAACTATATATACCTGAATATAGACTATATATAACTGGATATATTAACTATATATAACTGGATATAGACTATATATAACTGGATATATTAACTATATATAACTGAATATAGACTATATATAACTGGATATATTAACTATATATACCTGAATATAGACTATATATAACTGGATATATTAACTATATATAACTGGATATAGACTATATATAACTGGATATATTAACTATATATACCTGAATATAGACTATATATAACTGGATATATTAACTATATATAACTGGATATATTAACTATATATAACTGGATATAGACTATATATACCTGAATATAGACTATATATAACTGGATATATTAACTATATATAACTGGATATATTAACTATATATAACTGGATATATTAACTATATATAACTGGATATATTAACTATATATAACTGGATATATTAACTATATATACCTGAATATAGACTATATATAACTGGATATATTAACTATATATACCTGAATATAGACTATATATAACTGGATATATTAACTATATATACCTGAATATAGACTATATATAACTGGATATATTAACTATATATACCTGAATATAGACTATATATAACTGGATATATTAACTATATATACCTGAATATAGACTATATATAACTGGATATATTAACTATATATAACTGGATATATTAACTATATATAACTGGATATAGACTATATATACCTGAATATAGACTATATATAACTGGATATATTAACTATATATAACTGGATATATTAACTATATATAACTGGATATATTAACTATATATAACTGGATATATTAACTATATATAACTGGATATATTAACTATATATAACTGGATATATTAACTATATATAACTGGATATATTAACTATATATAACTGGATATATTAACTATATATAACTGGATATATTAACTATATATACCTGGATATATTAACTATATATACCTGGATATAGACTATATATAACTGGATATATTAACTATATATAACTGGATATATTAACTATATATAACTGGATATATTAACTATATATACCTGAATATAGACTATATATAACTGGATATATTAACTATATATAACTGGATATAGACTATATATAACTGGATATATTAACTATATATACCTGAATATAGACTATATATAACTGGATATATTAACTATATATAACTGGATATAGACTATATATAACTGGATATATTAACTATATATACCTGAATATAGACTATATATAACTGGATATATTAACTATATATACCTGGATATAGACTATATATAACTGGATATATTAACTATATATACCTGAATATAGACTATATATAACTGGATATATTAACTATATATAACTGGATATAGACTATATATAACTGGATATATTAACTATATATACCTGAATATAGACTATATATAACTGGATATGTTAACTATATATACC
>NW_027038927.1:12500-35000 GCF_034236695.1 Oncorhynchus nerka
CACGCATACGCACACGCGCACACACACACACACACACACTCAAGGTAGATAGATATCCTCTCTGACATTATATGCCCAGCAGCTCATGGAGATGTCTGTCACATTTATCTATTCATTCAAGTGTTTTCTGTCGTACACAGACACACTGCATTTCACTGCACCCGCAATAACATCTGCTAATATGTGTATGTGACCAACACAATTTGAAATTTGATTTGACTGATGCACAGAAACAGACTCAGCTCCAAATAGTATTTGTTTTCCTTCAAATGTTTTGAGCATTTGATTGAGCTGCTTGCAGTGCTGGGTTTTCACTTGGAATGCCAGACAGTTGACAGAGAGGTTCCACTTCCAGACAGTTGATAGAAGGGTTCCACTTCCAGACAGTTGACAGAGAGGTTCCACTTCCAGACAGTTGATAGAAGGGTTCCACTTCCAGACAGTTGACAGAGAGGTTCCACTTCCAGACAGTTGACAGAGAGGTTCCACTTCCAGACAGTTGACAGAGAGGTTCCACTTCCAGACAGTTGACAGAGCGGTTCCACTTCCAGACAGTTGACAGAGCGGTTCCACTTCCAGACAGTTGACAGAGCGGTTCCACTTCCAGACAGTTGACAGAGCGGTTCCACTTCCAGACAGTTGACAGAGCGGTTCCACTTCCAGACAGTTGACAGAGCCACTTCCTCTTCCAGACAGTTGACAGAGCGGTTCCACTTCCAGACAGTTGACAGAGCGGTTCCACTTCCAGACAGTTGACAGAGCGGTTCCACTTCCAGACAGTTGACAGAGCGGTTCCACTTCCAGACAGTTGACAGAGCGGTTCCACTTCCAGACAGTTGACAGAGCGCTTCCACTTCCAGACAGTTGACAGAGAGGTTCCACTTCCAGACAGTTGACAGAGCGGTTCCACTTCCAGACAGTTGACAGAGCCACTTTCACTTCCAGACAGTTGACAGAGCCACTTTCACTTCCAGACAGTTGACAGAGCCACTTTCACTTCCAGACAGTTGACAGAGCCACTTCCTCTTCCAGACAGTTGACAGAGCCACTTCCTCTTCCACACAGTTGACAGAGCCACTTCCACTTCCAGACAGTTGACAGAGCCACTTCCTCTTCCAGACAGTTGACAGAGCCACTTCCTCTTCCAGACAGTTGACTAAAACGACGAGCAACAGTTACTGACAACCATGTCTGTTGATTTGTTTTCCCCCCAGAAGTTTTCATGTCATTAGTCATTGAACTGGTTTTAAAGGACTTGTTCTCCTCCTCTCTTCGTTATGTTCTGTGTCAGTCTAGTCAGCCTTCAGTTTAACGTTGTTCTCCTCCTCTCGTCATATACCATTTAACAACTCTGTTATTCTGCGTAGCAAACATCCCTCCACACTGCTCTGTCTAATCAAACCGTTTGCAAGTCTCCTGTAGAGTGACACTAATTTGTATGTAATGAGTGAAGCCTTGGGGAGGAACAAGGAGACAAGGTGCAGATTCCCCCATTCTTCCTCCTCCTCACCCCCACCCTCTCACTCCTCACCCTCTCCCTCCTCCTCACCCCTCCCTCACCCTCTCCCCAGTCTCCAACCCCCCTCCCACTCCCTTTGTTTTCCCTCCCCAGCCAATCAGCTGTCCTGTCCCGGGCTGTGTGGGTGTGTCTCTCTGACTGTTCTCTTTGCATTCCTCTGCAGGCATCTCAATAACAATAGAATCCGCACCCTGGGAACGCAGTGCTTTGACGGCCTTCACAGCCTGGAGACTCTGTAAGTTGACCTCTCATTATCATGTAGACAACTACTGCCATTTGGAGATTCTTTGCCCTCTTCATCTCTCTTCTCCCTCCTCCCTCCCTACATCTCTCTTCTCCCTCCTCCTCCCTCCCTACACCTCTCTTCTCTCTCCTCCTCCCTCCCTACATCTCTCCTCTCCCTTCTCCTCCCTCCCTACATCTCTCTTCTCCTCCTCCCTCCCTACACCTCTTCTCTCTCCTCCTCCCTCCCTACACCTCTTCTCCCTCCTCCCTCCCTACATCTCTCTTCTCCCTCCTCCTCCCTCCCTACACCTCTCTCTCTCTCTCCTCCTCCCTCCCTTCATCTCTCCTCTCCTTCTCTTCCCTCCCTACATCTCTTCTTCTCCTCCTCCCTCCCTACACCTCTTCTCTCTCCTCCTCCCTCCCTACACCTCTTCCTCCTCCTCCTCCTCCTGACACCTCTTCTTCTCCCTCCTCCTCCCTCCCTACACTCTCTTCTCCCTACCCTCCCTCCCTCCCCCTCTTTCCTCCTCCTCCTCCTCCCTACACCTCTCTTCTCCCTCCTCCTCCCTCCCCTACACCTCTTCTCCCTCCTCCTCCCTCCCTACACCTCTCTTCTCCCTCCCCCTCGCTATACCTCTCTCTTCTCCCTCCTACTCCCTCCCTACACCTCTCTTTCCCTCCTCCTCCTCCCTACACCTCTCTTCTCCCTACTCCTCCCTCCCCTCTTCTCCCTCCTCCTCCCTCCCTACATCTCTCTTCTCCCTCCTCCTCCCTCCCTCTCTTCTCCCTCCTCCTCCTCCCTCGCTACACCTCTCTTCTCCCCCACCTCCCTCCCTCCCTCTCTTCTCCCTCCTCCTCCCTTCATCTCTCTTCCCTACTCCCTCCCTCCTCCCTCCCTCAATCTCTTGTCCCTCCTCCTCCCTACACCTCTCTTCTCCCTCCTCCCTCCCTACACCTCTCTTCTCCCTCCTCCTCCCTCCCTACACCTCTCTTCTCCCTCCTCCTCCCTCCCTATACCTCTCTTCTCCCTCCCCTGCTATACCTCTCTTCTCCCTCCTCCTCCCTCCCTACATCTCTCTTCTCCCTCCTCCTCCCTCCCCTACACCTCTCTTCTCCCTACTCCTCCCTCTCCTCTCTTCTCCCTCCTCCTCCCTCCCTACATCTCTTCTCCTCCTCCTCCCTCCCTACACCTCTCTTCTCCCTCCTCCTCCCTCCCTACACCTCTTCTCCCTACTCCTCCCTCCCTCTCTTCTCCTCCTCCTCCCTCCCTACATCTCTCTTCTCCCTCCTCCTCCCTCCCTTTCTCCTCCTCCTCCCTCCCAACACCTCTCTTCTCCCCACCTCCCTCCCTCCCCCTCTGTCTTCTCCTCCTCCTCCCTCTCTTCTCCCTCCTCCTCCCTCCCTATACCTCTCTCTTCTCCCTCCCTCCTCCCTCCCTCAATCTCTTGTCCTCCTTATCCCTCCCTCTTATCCCTCCTCATCCCTCCCTACACCATTTCTTCTCCTCCTCCCTCCCTACATCTCTCTTCTCCCTCCTCCCTACCCTCACTCTCTTCTCTCTCCTCCTCCCTCCCTACATCTCTCTTCTCCTCCTCCTCCCTCCCTACACATCTCTTCTCTCTCCTCCCTCCCTACATATCTCCTCTCTCCCTTCTCCTCCTCCCTACATCTCTCTTTTTTCCTCCTCCTCCCTCCTCCCTCCTCGCTCCCTTCTTTCTCCCTCCTCCTCCCTCCCTACACCTCTTCTCCCTACTCCTCCCTCCCTCTCTCCCTTCCTCCTCCCTACACCTCTTTCCTCCCTCCTCGCTATACCTCTCTTCTCCCTCCTCCCTCCCTACACTCTCTTCCTCCCTCCTCCCTACCTCTCTTCTCCCTCCTCCTTCTCCCTTCTCCTCCCCTCCCTCTCTACATCTCTCTTTTTTCCTCCTCCCTCGTCCTCCTCGCTACACCTCTTCTCCCTACTCCTCCCTCCCTCCCTCTCTCTCCTCCTCCTCCCCACCTCTCTTCTCCCTCCTCCTCCCTCCCCCTCTTCTCCCTCCTCCTCCCTCTCCCTTCTTCTCTCCTCCTCCTCCCTCCCTACATCTCTCTTTTCCCTCCTCCCTCGTCCCTCCCTCGCTATACCTCTCTTCTCCTCCTCCTCCCTCCCTACATCTTTTCCCCTCCTCTCTCCCTACACCCTCTTCTCCCTTCTCCTCCCTCCCTATCTTCTCCCTCTTCCTCCCTCCCTACACCTCTCTCTCTCCCTCCTCCTCCCTCCCTACACCTCTCTCTTCCCTCCTCCCTCCTCCTCGCTATACACCTCTCTTCTCCCTCTTCCTCCCTCCCTACACTCTCTTCACCCTCCTCCCTCCTCCTCCCTCACCTCTCTCTCTCCTCCTCCTCCTCCCTCCCTCTCTTCTCCCTCCTCCCTCCCTCTCTTCTCCCTCCTCCTCCCTCCCCCTCTCTTCCTCCTCCTCCCTCCATCTTCACCCTCCTCCTCCCTCCCTACACCTCTCTTCTCCCTCCTCCTCGCTTATAGGGCCTTCTCTCCTCCCTCTCTCTCTTCACCCTCCTCCTCCCCCTACACCTCTCTTCTCCCTCCTCCTCCCTCCCTCTCTTCTCCCTCCTCCCTCCCTACACCTCTCTTCTCCTCCTCCTCCTCGCTATACCTCTCTTCTCCCTCCTTACACCTCTCTTCACCCTCCTCCTCCCTCCCTACACCTCTCTTCTCCCTCCTCCTCCCTCCCTCTCTTCTCCCTCCTCCTCCCTCCCTCTCTTCTCCCTCCTCCCTCCCTCCCTCCTTCTTTTGCCACTGACAGTCACACAACACAGAGAGTTTCCCTTACAGCTCTAGAAGTGGGCCGCTGCTCTCTGGTTCTCTGGTTCTCTCTCGCTCTCTGGTTCTCTGGTTCTCTCTTGCTCTCTGGTTCTCTCTGGTTCTCTCTTGCTCTCTGGTTCTCTCTCTCTGGTTCTTTCTCGCTCTCTGGTTCTCTCTCGCTCTCTGGTTCTCTCTCGCTCTCTGGTTCTCTCGCTCTCTGGTTCTCTCTCGCTCTCTGGTTCTCTCTCACTCTCTGGTTCTCTCTCGCTCTCTGGTTCTCTCTCGCTCTCTGGTTCTCTCTCTCTCAGTTAATTGTTTGCCTGACTAAAAGTCATTCACATGCATAAATAGACGTTTTTGGGTCTGGGTGCACTGAAGCATACTAGAAGCCGTTGGCTAGTTGGTTGGTTGGCTGGATGACTGACTGGCTAGTTGCCTGTCTGGCTGGTTGGTTGGTTGGTTGGTTGGCTTGCCGGTTGGTTGGTTGGAAGGTTGGCTGGCTGGTTGGCTGGCTGGCTGGCTGGCTGGCTGGCTGGCTGGCTGGCTGGCTGGCTGGTTGGTTGGCTGGCTGGTTGGCTGGCTGGCTGGCTGGCCGGTTCATTAAAGGAATCCCCTAACACGGAATATACTATTTGTCATGTAGTTAAATATATTCCCTGTTCGGAGATTCCATCCAAAAATCACACACTCCCATTGCTTTTACATGTTCATTAATTTTGCATTTAGAGGGGCTTGTGGGTAACAGAGAGACGTGTGGGTAACAGAGAGGCTTGTGGGTAACAGAGAGACGTGTGGGTAACAGAGAGACGTGTGGGTAACAGAGAGGCTTGTGGGTAACAGAGAGACGTGTGGGTAACAGAGAGATGTATGGGTAACAGAGACTTGTGGGTAACAGAGAGACTTGTGGGTAACAGAGACATGTGGGTAACAGAGAGACGTGTGGGTAACAGAGAGACGTGTGGGTAACAGAGAGACTTGTGGGTAACAGAGAGACGTGTGGGTAACAGAGAGACTTGTGGGTAACAGAGAGACGTGTGGGTAACAGAGAGACTTGTGGGTAACAGAGAGACGTGTGGTAACAAAGAGACTTGTGGGTAACAGAGAGACTTGTGGGTAACAGAGAGACTTGTGGGTAACAAAGAGAATTGTAGATAACAGAGAGACGTGTGGATAACAGAGAGACTTGTGGGTAACAGAGACGTGTGGGTAACAGAGAGACTTGTGAGTAACAGAGAGACTTGTGGGTAACAAGGAAACTTGTGGGTAACAGAGAGACTTGTGGGTAACAGAGAGTCTTGTGGGTAACAGAGAGTCTTGTGGGTAACAGAGAGACTTGTGGGTAACAGAGAGACTTGTGGGTGACAGAGAGACTTGTGGGTAACAGAGAGACTTGTAGATAACAGAGAGACTTGTAGATAACAGAGAGACTTGTGGGTAACTATGAAACGTGTGTCTTCCAGATTGTTGTGTATGTGGGGGTTTTCCTCCACTCCCCCCATAAAGAATAGTGTATCAGTAATGGCAGCAGCTGCTTGGACACAGCCGGCATATTCTCCTCAGGGAGGGGTCTCTGTCTCCACCCTGCGGGGGGGTGAGGAGTGCTCACATTAACTCTCCATGTGTCACATGACATCTATTCAGCTCCAGGGACTGGGAGCTATTCGTTAACCCCCTGCCTGCCTGCCTGCCTTCCTTACAATCCTCCTTTATCCATTTGTCATTTTGATAATGGTTAGACATTTACATGTCCACACAAGCAAAAGGCCGATCGTCACATGATCACCCCCCAGTATTACATACAGGACCTTTATCCTGGCTGCTTCTCCATACAACAACATGGGAAACTAAGTGTGTAGTTCCTATACCTTAAAAACACACAGGCATAGGATGTTACACTCTCTTCCTGGTACCATCCTGGGTCTCCATGACAACAGGTGGTTTATGGTGTCAGAGTAACACTCTCTTCCTGGTACCATCCTGGGTCTCCATGACAACAGGTGGTTTATGGTGTCAGAGTAACACTCTCTTCCTGGTACCATCCTGGGTCTCCATGACAACAGGTGGTTTATGGTGTCAGAGTAACACTCTCTTCCTGGTGCCATCCTGGGTCTCCATGACAACAGGTGATTTATGGTGTCAGAGTAACACTCTCTTCCTGGTGCCATCCTGGGTCTCCATGACAACAGGTGATTTATGGTGTCAGAGTAACACTCTCTTCCTGGTACCATCCTGGGTCTCCACGACAACAGGTGATTTATGGTGTCAGAGTAACACTCTCTTTCTGGTACCATCCTGGGTCTCCATGACAACAGGTGGTTTATGGTGTCAGAGTAACACTCTCTTCCTGGTACCATCCTGGGTCTCCATGACAACAGGTGGTTTATGGTGTCAGAGTAACACTCTCTTCCTGGTACCATCCTGGATCTCCACGACAACAGGTGATTTATGGTGTCAGAGTAACACTCTCTTCCTGGTACCATCCTGGGTCTCCACGACAACAGGTGGTTTATGGTGTCAGAGTAACACTCTCTTCCTGGTACCATCCTGGGTCTCCACGACAACAGGTGGTTTATGGTGTCAGAGTAACACTCTCTTCCTGGTACCATCCTGGGTCTCCACGACAACAGGTGGTTTATGGTGTCGGAGTAACACTCTCTTCCTGGTACCATCCTGGGTCTCCATGACAACAGGAGGTTTATGGTGTCGGAGTAACACTCTCTTTCTGGTACCATCCTGGGTCTCCATGACAACAGGCGATTTATGGTGTCAGAGTAACACTCTCTTCCTGGTACCATCCTGGATCTCCACGACAACAGGTGATTTATGGTGTCAGAGTAACACTCTCTTCCTGGTACCATCCTGGGTCTCCATGACAACAGGTGGTTTATGGTGTCGGAGTAACACTCTCTTCCTGGTACCATCCAAAACCACATGGAAAACTAACTGCCCATGGTAGAAATATGTTTTATTGAAGGGCAGAGTTATAGCTATATGCAGAATACATACTCTTGTGGCTCCATTTTAGTGCAACATAAAGGACATCATTTAGAAAGAAAGAGAGAAAATAAGAGAGAAAGAAAGTGAGGCATATACCTTTACTGTAAAACAACATGTACCTTAGAAAACACTTCATGGCCTAGTAGTACTGTGTTTATTTAGCAAAACACTCCCTGGCCTAGTAGTACTGTGTTTATTTAGTAGTACTGTGTTTATTTAGTAGTACTGTGTTTATTTAGCAAAACACTCCCTGGCTTAGTAGTACTGTGTTTATTTAGTAATACTGTGTTTATTTAGCAAAACACTCCCTGGCTTAGTAATACTGTGTTTATTTAGCAAAACACTCCCTGGCTTAGTAGTACTGTGTTTATTTAGTAGTACTGTGTTTATTTAGTAGTACTGTGTTTATTTAGCAAAACACTCCCTGGCTTAGTAGTACTGCGTTTATTTAGTAAAACACTCCCTGGCTTAGTAGTACTGTGTTTATTTAGCAAAACACTCCCTGGCTTAGTAGTACTGTGTTTATTTAACAAAACACTCCCTGGCTTAGTAGTACTGTGTTTATTTAACAAAACACTCCCTGGCTTAGTAGTACTGTGTTTATTTAACAAAACACTCCCTGGCTTAGTAGTACTGTGTTTATTTAACAAAACACCCCCTGGCTTAGTAGTACTGTGTTTATTTAACAAAACACCCCCTGGCTTAGTAGTACTGTGTTTATTTAGCAAAACACTCCCTGGCTTAGTAGTACTGTGTTTATTTAACAAAACACCCCCTGGCTTAGTAGTACTGTGTTTATTTAGCAAAACACTCCCTGGCTTAGTAGTACTGTGTTTATTTAGCAAAACACTCCCTGGCTTAGTAGTACTGAGTTTATTTAGCAAAACACTCCCTGGCTTAGTAGTACTGTGTTTATTTAGCAAAACACTCCCTGGCTTAGTAGTACTGTGTTTATTTAACAAAACACTCCCTGGCTTAGTAGTACTGTGTTTATTTACCAAAACACTCCCTGGTTTAGTAGTACTGTGTTTATTTAACAAAACACTCCCTGGCTTAGTAGTACTGTGTTTATTTATCAAAACACTCCCTGGCTTAGTAGTACTATGTTTATTTAGCAAAACACTCCCTGGCTTAGTAGTACTGCGTTTATTTAGCAAAACACTCCCTGGCTTAGTAGTACTGTGTTTATTTAGTAATACTGTGTTTATTTAGCAAAACACTCCCTGGCTTAGTAGTACTGTGTTTATTTAGTAATACTGTGTTTATTTAGCAAAACACTCCCTGGCTTAGTAGTACTGTGTTTATTTAGCAAAACACTCCCTGGCTTAGTAGTACTGTGTTTATTTAGTAGTACTGTGTTTATTTAGTAGTACTGTGTTTATTTAGTAGTACTGTGTTTATTTTTCCGTATAATATCAAAGTCATGACTCGGTTCGGTTTCTGTTTAATTAACCCAGCTGCAAATATGACAACGTTTACATGACAGATGTCTGTGTGAGGGAATTAAACAAAGCAAAAATCCACCTGATATTCTCCATCTGAACTCTAGAACCTGAGTTCTAAACACACAGACATGATATTCTCCATTTGAATTCTAGAACCTGAGTTCTAAACACACAGACATGATATTCTCCATCTGAACTCTAGAACCTGAGTTCTAATACACAGACATGATATTCTCCATTTGAATTCTAGAACCTGAGTTCTAAACACACAGACATGATATTCTCCATTTGAATTCTAGAACCTGAGTTCTAACACACAGACATGATATTCTCCATTTGAATTCTAGAACCTGAGTTCTAACACACAGACATGATATTCTCCATTTGAATTCTAGAACCTGAGTTCTAACACACAGACATGATATTCTCCATCTGAACTCTAGAACCTGAGTTCTAACACACAGACATGATATTCTCCATCTGAACTCTAGAACCTGAGTTCTAACACACAGACATGATATTCTCCATTTGAATTCTAGAACCTGAGTTCTAACACACAGACATGATATTCTCCATCTGAACTCTAGAACCTGAGTTCTAACACACAGACATGATATTCTCCATCTGAACTCTAGAATCTGAGTTCTAACACACAGACATGATATTCTCCATCTGAACTCTAGAACCTGAGTTCTAACACACAGACGTGATATTCTCCATCTGAACTCTAGAACCTGAGTTCTAATACACAGACATGATATTCTCCATCTGAACTCTAGAACCTGAGTTCTAACACACATACATCATATTCTCCATCTGAACTCTACAACCCGAGTTCTAACACAGACATGATATTCTCCATTTGAATTCTAGAACCTGAGTTCTAACACACAGACATGATATTCTCCATCTGAACTCTAGAACCTGAGTTCTAACACACAGACATGATATTCTCCATCTGAACTCTAGAACCTGAGTTCTAACACACAGACATGATATTCTCCATCTGAACTCTAGAACCTGAGTTCTAACACATCTCTGCATGTCTGGCAGACATATCAGTGTGGATGACGGATCACCACCTCAAGCTGAACCTCGGCAAGACGGAGCTGCTCTTCCTCCCGGGGAAGGACTGCCCGTTCCATGATCTCGCCATCACGGTTGACAACTCCACTGTGTCCTCCTCCCAGAGCGCTAAGAACCTTGGCGTGATCCTGGACAACACCCTGTCGTTCTCAACTAACATCAAGGCGGTGGCCCGTTCCTGTAGGTTCATGCTCTACAACATCCGCAGAGTACGACCCTGCCTCACACAGGAAGCGGCGCAGGTCCTAATCCAGGCACTTGTCATCTCCCGTCTGGATTACTGCAACTCGCTGTTGGCTGGGCTCCCTGCCTGTGCCATTAAACCCCTACAACTCATCCAGAACGCCGCAGCCCGTCTGGTGTTCAACCTTCCCAAGTTCTCTCACGTCACTCCGCTCCTCCGCTCTCTCCACTGGCTTCCAGTTGAAGCTCGCATCCGCTACAAGACCATGGTGCTTGCCTATGGAGCTGTGAGGGGAACGGCACCTCAGTACCTCCAGGCTCTGATCAGGCCCTACACCCAAACAAGGGCACTGCGTTCATCCACCTCTGGCCTGCTCGCCTCCCTACCACTGAGGAAGTACAGTTCCCGCTCAGCCCAGTCAAAACTGTTCGCTGCTCTGGCCCCCCAATGGTGGAACAAACTCCCTCACGACGCCAGGACAGCGGAGTCAATCACCACCTTCCGGAGACACCTGAAACCCCACCTCTTTAAGGAATACCTAGGATAGGATAAAGTAATCCTTCTCTCCCCCCCCCCCCCCCCCCCCTTAAAAGATTTAGTTGCACTATTGTAAAGTGGCTGCTCCACTGGATGTCATAAGGTGAATGCACCAATTTGTAAGTCGCTCTGGATAAGAGCGTCTGCTAAATGACTTAAATGTAATGTAATGTAATGTAAATGTCTAACACACAGACATCATATTCTCCATCTGAACTCTACAACCCGAGTTGTAACACAGACATGATATTCTCCATTTGAATTCTAGAACCTGAGTTCTAACACACAGACATGATATTCTCCATCTGAACTCTAGAACCTGAGTTCTAACACACAGACATGATATTCTCCATCTGAACTCTAGAACCTGAGTTCTAACACACAGACATGATATTCTCCATCTGAACTCTAGAACCTGAGTTCTAAAACACAGACATGATATTCTCCATCTGAACTCTAGAACCTGAGTTCTAACACACAGACATGATATTCTCCATCTGAACTCTAGAACCTGAGTTCTAACACACACATGTCCGTTATTCATTTAAAAAGGGTTCTATGTCCTTCCTGCTGCAGTGTGTCTATGTGTCTCTCTTTGCATCCCAAATCGCACCCTATTCCCTGTTTAGTGCACTACTTTTGGCCAGAGACATATAGGGTCCTGGTCAAAAGTAGTGCTCTCTAAAGGGAATAAGGTGCCATTTGTTGATGCAGAGTCTGACTGTGTGTGTGGTCGTTGTGAGCAGGACTCTGTAATAATTGCTGCCCACTCTATATAATGTTTACATACCCTACATTACTCATCTCATGTGTATATACTGTACTCGATACCATCTACTGCATCTTGCCTATGCCGTTCTGTACCATCACTCATTCATATATTTAAATGTACATATTATTATTAATTCCTTTACACTTGTGTGTATAAAGGTAGTTGTTGTGAAATTGTTAAGATGACTTGTTAGATATTACTGCACGGTTGGAAACTAGAAGCACAAGCATTTCGCTACACTCGCATTAACATCTGCCCACCATGTGTACGTGACCAATACCATTTGATTTGATTTGATTTGATGTTTCCCTACATACGACCGGACGAACGACCGGCATGCACATGTTCTCCCAGGGTTTTCACTGTATTACAGACAACCTTCTGGCAGGGTGCAACAGGATATCTCTGTATGCAGTGTGCCAGCAGCACAGATTTCTACTACTGAACCCTGTCCACTCCTGCTGGAGAGATGCACAGGCTGACCAAGTAACCAAACAACCTCCCACGGACTAGGAGGACTGGGAGCCCAAGCCATGATTAGCTCTTAATCCTAGGGGCCACTCTCTGTTCAAATGGTGTCTTAACCCTGGGGGAGGGGCAATCTCTGTCCAAATGGTGTCTTAACCCTAGGGGGGGTCAATCTCTGTCCAAATTGTGTCTTAACCCTAGGGGGGGTCAATCTCTGTCCAAATGGTGTCTTAACCCTAGGGGGTCAATCTCTGTCCAAATGGTGTCTTAAACCTAGGGGGCAATCTCTGTCCAAATGGTGTCTTAAACCTAGGGGGGCAATCTCTGTCCAAATGGTGTCTTAAACCTAGGGGGGCACTCTGTCCAAATGGTGTCTTAAACCTAGGGGGGGGCAATCTCTGTCCAAATGGTGTCTTAAACCTAGGGGGGGGGCAATCTCTGTCCAAATGGTGTCTTAAACCAGGGGGGGGGGCAATCTCTGTCCAAATGGTGTCTTAAACCTAGGGGGGCATCTCTGTCCAAATGGTGTCTTAAACCTAGGGGGGCAATCTCTGTCCAAATGGTGTCTTAAACCTAGGGGGGCACTCTCTGTCCAAATGGTGTCTTAAACCTAGGGGGCAATCTCTGTCCAAATGGTGTCTTAAACCTAGGGGTGGGGTGGGGGGACAATCTCTGTCCAAATGGTGTCTTAAACCTAGGGGGGCAATCTCTGTCCAAATGGTGTCTTAAACCTAGGGGGGCAATCTCTGTCCAAATGGTGTCTTAAACCTAGGGGGGCAATCTCTGTCCAAATGGTGTCTTAAACCTAGGGGTGGGGGCAATCTCTGTCCAAATGGTGTCTTAAACCTAGGGGTGGGGTGGGGGGACAATCTCTGTCCAAATGGTGTCTTAAACCTAGGGGGCAATCTCTGTCCAAATGGTGTCTTAAACCTAGGGGGGGGCAATCTCTGTCCAAATGGTGTCTTAAACCTAGGGGGGCAATCTCTGTCCAAATGGTGTCTTAAACCTAGGGGCCACTCTCTGTCCAAATGGTGTCTTAAACCTAGGGGGGGGGGGGGCAATCTCTGTCCAAATGGTGTCTTAAACCTAGGGGGGGGGGGGGGCAATCTCTGTCCAAATGGTGTCTTTAACCTAGGGGCCACTCTAGGTTTAAACATGTTTTCAAATTCTTTGTGGATCTGTGTAATCTGAGGGAAATATATTTATAGAGGTACATGGAAGGCTGTGTTGCCTAACCGAGTCCTTTGTCCTTTGAAGAATGTCTCTGCTGGTTAATTGGATACGTTGTAGTAACGTCGATGTGTGATAGACGGGATACTATGTCTGTTCCTTCCTAACCTGCGTTTGCAGCTGCTGTTGCTAACTCAACGGCTAGGAGGTATCACTTCTGTAGTGAATAAGAGTTCAAAGTTCATACCATTCGCAAGCAAAGCTCACGCTGATGTTGGCTTCGTTCTGTAGTTATTATCTGAACCATTCTGACATCGGACCGTCGTCCTCACATCCTCGGAACAGGAGGTTACATTGTTGTCAAGGCTTTATATAGGAAGGGAGAGGAGGGCATGTTTGAAAAGTTTTATAGCCCATGTCCCTTCACAGGGGCGGGCCACTGATTGAGCAGAGCCCTATCTTATGAAAACCCAAATCTCACATTTTAGAAGCTAAAATCACATTTCATCCCATCACGAATAATTTGATATTCAAACATTTAAATTGAACAACAACTCCATGTGAATCCGATAACTCTGATGTGTAGACTTTCCACTGTGGAGTTAATGTCATCCTATCATCGATGAGAATGTCTCAGATGACAACCCAACTGACATCATATGATCTGTCTCGCATATGTTCAATTGGTCGGATTACCAGAATATAGTTCATTTCCCCCCACCTTCTGATGTTCCCCGAATCTCTATGTTAACCAAGGGGTTTTCAATAGTCACATCAGTAGGGTAGAGAGAGGAAAAAGGGGGGAAGAGGTATTTATGACTGTCATAAACCTACCCCCCAGGCCAACGTCATGACAATAGTCAAAGCTTTCCTAAAGTTTGGGTCAGTCACAGTGGTCAGGTATTCTGCCACTGTGTACTCTCTGTTTAGGGCAAAACAGCATTCTAGTTTGCTCTGTTTTTTTGTTATTTCTTTCCAATGTGTCAAGTAATTATCTTTTTGTTCTCTCATGATTTGGTTGTGTCTAATTGTGCTGCTGTCCTGGGGCTCTGTGGGGTGTGTTTGTGAACAGAGCCCCAGGACCAGTTTGCTTAGGGGACTTTACTCCAGGTTCATCTCTCTGTAGGTGATGGCTTTGTTATGGAAGGTTTGGGAATCGCTTCCTTTTAGGTGGTTGTAGAATTTAACTGTTCTTTATTTTTTATATTTCTCTCTCTCTCTCTCTGTCTCTCTCTGTCTGTCTGTCTCTGTCTCTCTCTCTCTGTCTCTGTCTATCTGTCTCTCTCTCTCTGTCTCTGTCTCTCTCTATCTCTGCCTCTGTCTCTCTCTCTCTCTCTCTCTGTCTCTCTGTCTCTCTCTGTCTGTCTGTCTCTGTCTCTGTCTCTCTCTCTGTCTCTGTCTATCTGTCTCTCTCTCTCTGTCTCTGTCTCTCTCTATCTCTGCCTCTGTCTCTCTCTCTCTCTCTCTCTCTCTCTGTCTCTCTCTGTCTGTCTGTCTCTGTCTCTGTCTCTCTCTCTGTCTCTGTCTCTCTCTATCTGTCTCTCTCTCTCTGTCTCTGCTCTCTCTCTCTCTCTCTCTCTCTCTCTCTCTCTCTGTCTCTGTCTCTGTCTCTGTCTCTCTCTCTCTCTCTGTCTCTGTCTCTCTCTCTCTGTCTCTCTCTCTGTTTCTCTCTCTGTCTCTCTCTCTCTGTCTCTCTCTCTCTCTCTCTCTCTCTGTCTCTGTCTCTGTAATTATTTGTAATTATTTATTAGGATCCCCATTAGCTAATGCCATAACTTTAGCTAATCTTCCTGGGGTCCAACACCAACTACATTTAACTACAAACACATTTAACATTCAGTTGACGCTTCCTACTTCCTGTCCAGTCATATGGTCTATTTCCTGTCCAGTCACATGGTCTATCACATTAGATGTTCTTTCTACTTTCTGTCCAGTCACATGGTCTATCACATTAGATGTTCTTTCTATTTCCTGTCCAGTCATATGGTCTATCTTATTAGATGTTCTGTCTATTTCCTGTCCAGTCATATGGTATATCTCATTAGATGTTCTGTCTACTTCCTGTCCAGTCATATGGTCTATCACATTAGATGTTCTTTCTATTTCCTGTCCAGTCATATGGTCTATCACATTAGATGTTCTGTCTATTTCCTGTCCAGTCACATGGTCTATCACATTAGATGTTCTTTCTATTTCCTGTCCAGTCATATGGTCTATCTCATTAGATGTTCTGTCTACTTCCTGTCCAGTCACATGGTCTATCACATTAGATGTTCTTTCTACTTCCTGTCCAGTCACATGGTCTATCACATTAGATGTTCTTTCTACTTCCTGTCCAGTCATATGGTCTATCACATTAGATGTTCTTTCTACTTCCTGTCCAGTCATATGGTCTATCACATTAGATGTTATTTCTACTTCCTGTCCAGTCATATGGTCTATCACATTAGATGTTCTTGAATTTTTTTCTTGAAGGTGGATTTACTTGTTGCCTGAGAAATATGGATTGGTAAAGAGTTCCATTCAGCTAGAAATATGGATTGGTAAAGAGTTCCATTCAGCTAGAAATATGGATTGGTAAAGAGGTCCATTCAGCTGAGAAATATGGATTGGTAAAGAGTTCCATTCAGCTGAGAAATATGGATTGGTAAAGAGTTCCATTCAGCTGAGAAATATGGATTGGTAAAGAGTTCCATTCAGCTAGAAATATGGATTGGTAAAGAGTTCCATTCAGCTAGAAATATGGATTGGTAAAGAGTTCCATTCAGCTAGAAATATGGATTGGTAAAGAGGTCCATTCAGCTGAGAAATATGGATTGGTAAAGAGTTCCATTCAGCTGATAAATATGGATTGGTAAAGAGGTCCATTCAGCTAGAAATATGGATTGGTAAAGAGTTCCATTCAGCTGATAAATATGGATTGGTAAATAATTCCATTCAGCTGATAAATATGGATTGGTAAAGAGTTCCATTCAGCTAGAAATATGGATTGGTAAAGAATTCCATTCAGCTGATAAATATGGATTGGTAAAGAGGTCCATTCAGCTGAGAAATATGGATTGGTAAAGAGTTCCATTCAGCTAGAAATATGGATTGGTAAAGAGTTCCATTCAGCTGATAAATATGGATTGGTAAAGAGTTCCATTCAGCTGATAAATATGGATTGGTAAAGAGTTCCATTCAGCTAGAAATATGGATTGGTAAAGAGTTCCATTCAGCTGATAAATATGGATTGGTAAAGAGTTCCATTCAGCTGATAAATATGGATTGGTAAAGAGTTCCATTCAGCTGAGAAATATGGATTGGTAAAGAGTTCCATTCAGCTAGAAATATGGATTGGTAAAGAGTTCCATTCAGCTGATAAATATGGATTGGTAAAGAGTTCCATTCAGCTGAGAAATATGGATTGGTAAAGAGTTCCATTCAGCTGAGAAATATGGATTGGTAAAGAGTTCCATTCAGCTGAGAAATATGGATTGGTAAAGAGTTCCATTCAGCTGAGAAATATGGATTGGTAAAGAGTTCCATTCAGCTGAGAAATATGGATTGGTAAAGAGTTCCATTCAGCTGATAAATATGGATTGGTAAAGAGTTCCATTCAGCTGATAAATATGGATTGGTAAAGAGTTCCATTCAGCTAGAAATATGGATTGGTAAAGAGTTCCATTCAGCTAGAAATATGGATTGGTAAAGAGTTCCATTCAGCTAGAAATATGGATTGGTAAAGAGTTCCATTCAGCTAGAAATATGGATTGGTAAAGAGTTCTATTCAGCTAGAAATATGGATTGGTAAAGAGTTCCATTCAGCTGAGAAATATGGATTGGTAAAGAGTTCCATTCAGCTAGAAATATGGATTGGTAAAGAGTTCCATTCAGCTAGAAATATGGATTGGTAAAGAGTTCCATTCAGCTGATAAATATGGATTGGTAAAGAGTTCCACTCAGCTGATAAATATGGATTGGTAAAGAGTTCCATTCAGCTGAGAAATATGGATTGGTAAAGAGTTCCATTCAGCTGAGAAATATGGATTGGTAAAGAGTTCCATTCAGCTAGAAATATGGATTGGTAAAGAGTTCCATTCAGCTAGAAATATGGATTGGTAAAGAGTTCCATTCAGCTAGAAATATGGATTGGTAAAGAGGTCCATTCAGCTGAGAAATATGGATTGGTAAATGGCTCTATATAAAACTGTAGATTTAAGTTGATCTGTCCTTGGCTTGAGTTAGTCTTAGCTGCCCTGAATTTGCCTGTCTGGTTTGGTGGTTATGTGTGTTGCTAAAATGTACTAATTGGACCAGGGATTGAACATATAACTGGACAGTACTCTAAGTGTGATAGGACCAGGGATTGACCATATAACTGGACAGTACTCTAAGTGTGATAGGACCAGGGATTGACCATATAACTGGGCAGTCCTCTTAGTGTGATAGGACCAGGGATTGACCATATAACTGGGCAGTCCTCTTAGTGTGATAGGACCAGGGATTTACCATATAACTGGACAGTACTCTAAGTGTGATAGGACCAGGGATTGACCATATAACTGGACAGTCCTCTTAGTGTGATAGGACCAGGGATTGACCATATAACTGGGCAGTCCTCTTAGTGTGATAGGACCAGGGATTGACCATATAACTGGACAATACTCTAAGTGTGATAGGACCAGGGATTGACCATATAACCGGACAGTACTCTAAGTGTGATAGGACCAGGGATTGACCATATAACTGGACAGTACTCTAAGTGTGATAGGACCAGGGATTGACCATATAACCGGACAGTACTCTTAGTGTGATAGGACCAGGGATTGACCATATAACTGGGCAGTCCTCTTAGTGTGATAGGACCAGGGATTGACCATATAACCGGACAGTACTCTTAAGTGTGATAGGACCAGGGATTGACCATATAACTGGACAGTACTCTAAGTGTGATAGGACCAGGGATTGACCATATAACTGGGCAGTCCTCTTAGTGTGATAGGACCAGGGATTGACCATATAACTGGACAGTACTCTAAGTGTGATAGGACCAGGGACAGTACTCTAAATGTGATATGACCAGGGATTGACCATATAACTGGACAGTACTCTAAGTGTGATAGGACCAGGGATTGAACATATAACTGGGCAGTCCTCTTAGTGTGATAGGACCAGGGATTGAACATATAACTGGACAGTACTTAAGTGTGATAGGACCAGGGATTGACCATATATCTGGACAGTACTCTAAGTGTGATAGGACCAGGGATTGACCATATATCTGGACAGTCATTTTAGTGTGATGGGACCAGGGATTGACCATATAACCGGACAGTACTCTAAGTGTGATAGGACCAGGGACAGTACTCTAAGTGTGATGGGACCAGGGACAGTACTCTAAGTGTGATAGGACCAGGGATTGAATCACCTGATTCAGTGTGCTAGATGTGATAGGACCAGGGATTGAATCACCTGATTCAGTGTGCTAGATGTGATAGGACCAGGGATTGAATCACCTGATTCAGTGTGCTAGATTTGATAGGACCAGGGATTGAATCACCTGATTCAGTGTGCTAGATGTGATAGGACTAGGGATTGAATCACTTGATTCAGTGTGCTAGATGTGATATAACTAGGGATTGAATCACTTGATTCAGTGTGCTAGATGTGATAAGACCAGGGATTGAATCACCTGATTCAGTGTGCTAGATGTTTCATACTCTGAACATTTTCTTGTAACAGTAATTCCCTTATCCATCTTAATAACAATATTATCTGTGTTCTGACCATGATAAAGCTGAGTGCAACATGATGCCTAGTAGTTTCATTTTTTTCACTTGCTCTATCTCTCTCTCTGTCTCGATATCTCCCTGTCCCTGTCTCTGTCTCTGTCTCTCTCTCCTCCCTGTCTCTGTCTCTGTCTCTCTCTCCTCCCTGTCTCTGTCTCTGTCTCTCTCTCTGTCTCTGTCTCTCTCTCTGTCTCTGTCTCTGTCTCTCTCTCTGTCTCTGTCTCTGTCTCTCTCTCCTCCCTGTCTCTGTCTCTGTCTCTCTCTCTGTCTCTGTCTCTGTCTCTCTCTCCTCCC
The DNA here is from genome assembly GCF_034236695.1 of Oncorhynchus nerka. NCBI lineage: Eukaryota > Metazoa > Chordata > Actinopteri > Salmoniformes > Salmonidae > Oncorhynchus > Oncorhynchus nerka. Next base: position 31,766 of record NW_027038927.1, read on the forward strand.
TGTCTCTGTCTCTGTCTCTCTCTCCTCCCTGTCTCTGTCTCTGTCTCTCTCTCTGTCTCTGTCTCTGTCTCTCTCTCTCTCTCTGTCTCTGTCTCTGTCTCTATCTCTGTCTGTCTCTCTCTATCTCCCTGTTTCGATATCTCACTCTCTCTGTCGCTCCCTCTCTCGCTCCCTCTCTCTCTCACTCCCTCTGTCTCTGTCTTTGTCTCTCTCTCTCGCTCCCTCTCTCTTTCTCTCGCTCCCTCTCTCTCTCTCTCTCTCTGGGCCCACATTGAAGCAATTTTAATGTAAAGTTATTTTCCCAGTCTCTGAGTTTGTTCCACTGTGTTGACGTTGATGAGGGTTTGGAGTGCATCTGGCTAAACAGTGAGGCAGGCAGGCTGTCTGGTCTAATGCTTCTGTGATGCTGAACCACCTGCGCCCCAGACAGGGATCACTAACTCTAATAGAAACCAGGTGGAAGACCTGAACACAGACCACTCTGATGATGATGAGAGGAGAGGGAGAGAGAACAGGAGGGAGGGAGGGAGGGAGGGAGGGAGGGAGAACGGGAGAGAGGGAGAACTCCCTCTCTCTGGGAGAACGGGAGGGAGGGAGGGAGAACGGGAGGGAGGGAGGAGGGAGGGAGGGAGAACAGGAGGGGGGAGGGAGAGAAACAGGAGGAAGGGAGGGAGGGAGGAGAACAGGAGGGAGGGAGAACGGGAGGGAGGAGGGAGAACGGGAGGGAGGGAGGGAGGGAGGGAGGGAGGAGGGAGGGAGGGAGGGAGGAGAACAGGAGGGAGGGGAGGGAGAGAGAACAGGAGGGAGGAGAACGGGAGGGAGGGAGGGAGAGGGAGGGGAGGAGGGGGAGGGAGGGAGGGAGGGAGGGAGGAGGGAGGGAGAGACGGGAGGGAGGGAGGGAGAACGGGAGGAGGGAGAGCGGGAGGGAGGGAGGGAGGGAGAGAGAACAGGAGGGAGGGAGGGAGAGAGAACAGGAGGGAGGGAGGGAGGGAGGGAGGGAGGGAGGGAGGGAGGGAGGGAAAGTCGACAGACTGACAGACAGAATAAATGTAAAAGAGAGAAAATATAAATAAAATGTATAATTTATTTGTTTCGGTAACAGGATGTTTTGTTCAGAGTGTCTAAGGGCTCGCCATAGAAACTGAACCGAGTTGTCTTTGTTTGTACAGTTGTCTCTGTGTGTGTTCTGAGGAGAGAAGATGCACAACAGTCTGACGTGGACTCTACTGTTACCGTTGTGATGGTAACCTATATGCCATTTGTGGGGGAGATATCATTTCAGACAGGAAACACTGCCATCACCTCCTCCCCCCTCCGTCTTCCCCCTTTCATCAACATTGTATAAATGAAACAGGGGGAGATATCATTTCAGACAGGAAACACTGCCATCACCTCCTCCCCCCTCCGTCTTCCCCCTTTCATCAACATTGTATAAATGAAACAGGGAGAGATATCATTTCAGACAGGAAACACTGCCATCACCTCCTCCCCCCTCCGTCTTCCCCCTTTCATCAACATTGTATAAATGAAACAGGGGGAGATATCATTTCAGACAGGAAAGAGAAAGGCCTGACATGCAGAGGCCAGTCCTGAGGGGAGACATGGGTTCAAACACTATTCGAAATAATTTCACATACTTTATCTGGACTCGATTGAGCTTGTCTGTTGCAATGGAACCAATTGAAATGTCTCAAAAGTACAAACCCCGCCCATTATGGCATTCCGAGGCAGGCTAAAGCAAACGCTCAAAGTATTTTAAAATATTTCGACTACTGTTTGAACCCAGGTCTGCCTGAGGGCCTCACAGTCTAGCCTCTATCCCCTCTAGGGCCGTTACTAGGAGTTTACAAACAGGAAGCCTCCCTTGTGAGAAACACAGTGTTGTTTATCACGGGTCCTATGGACACGAGAGGAGAATGTTAAGTAACAACGTTTCCTTTGGACGGTTGTTGGTTTCATTGATGAACTCTGTAGCAGGAAGGTGAATAGTGGAGTATTACTTCCCTCTGGCCTTCCTCTGAGACCCTGGGAAACATCGATAGTATCTGCGGTGCCAAATGGCACACTATTGCTATTCTCTTTATAGTGCACTACCCATAGGGCACTAGTGAAAAGTAGGGCACTATATAGTGAATAGAGTTCCATTTGAGAAGCCGTCTGGGTCTGGGTGGAACTCTAACACTGTCGGTCGGGTTAAGTTGAGTGGTTCCCTTCCTATTTAAGTGTTTATGCTCATGTTTTAGTCCACTATTGGGTGTTTCTATTTTAGTCCACTATTGGGTGTTTCTGTTTCAGTCCACTATTGGGTGTTTCTGTTTCAGTCCACTATTGAGTGTTTCAGTCCACTATTGGGTGTTTCTGTTTCAGTCCACTATTGAGTGTTTCTGTTTCAGTCCACTATTGGGTGTTTCTGTTTCAGTCCACTATTGGGTGTTTCAGTCCACTATTGAGTGTTTCAGTCCACTGTTGAGTGTTTCAGTCCACTATTGAGTGTTTCAGTCCACTGTTGAGTGTTTCAGTCCACTATTGAGTGTTTCAGTCCACTATTGAGTGTTTCAGTCCACTGTTGAGTGTTTCAGTCCACTATTGAGTGTTTCAGTCCACTATTGAGTGTTTCAGTCCACTGTTGAGTGTTTCAGTCCACTATTGAGTGTTTCAGTCCACTGTTGAGTGTTTCAGTCCATTATTGAGTGTTTCAGTCCACTATTGGGTGTTTCTGTTTCAGTCCACTATTGAGTGTTTCAGTCCACTGTTGAGTGTTTCAGTCCACTATTGAGTGTTTCAGTCCACTGTTGAGTGTTTCAGTCCACTATTGAGTGTTTCAGTCCACTATTGGGTGTTTCTGTTTCAGTCCACTATTGGGTGTTTCAGTCCACTATTGAGTGTTTCAGTCCACTATTGAATGTTTCAGTCCACTATTGAGTGTTTCAGTCCACTATTGGGTGTTTCTGTTTCAGTCCACTATTGAGTGTTTCAGTCCACTATTGAGTGTTTCAGTCCACTGTTGAGTGTTTCAGTCCACTATTGAGTGTTTCAGTCCACTATTGAGTGTTTCAGTCCACTGTTGAGTGTTTCAGTCCACTATTGAGTGTTTCAGTCCACTATTGGGTGTTTCTGTTTCAGTCCACTATTGGGTGTTTCAGTCCACTATTGAGTGTTTCAGTCCACTGTTGAGTGTTTCAGTCCACTATTGAATGTTTCAGTCCACTAGTGAGTGTTTCAGTCCACTATTGGG
>NW_027038927.1:40000-42131 GCF_034236695.1 Oncorhynchus nerka
AGGGGTCTCCGCATACTGCTGTATATATAGTGGATGAAGGGGTCTCCTCATACTGCTGTATATATAGTGGATGAAGGGGTCTCCGCATACTGCTGTATATATAGTGGATGAAGGGGTCTCCTCATACTGCTGTATATATAGTGGATGAAGGGGTGTCCGCATACTGCTGTATATATAGTGGATGAAGGGGTCTCCGCATACTGCTGTATATATAGTGGATGAAGGGGTCTCCTCATACTGCTGTATATAGTGGATGAAGGGGTCTCCGCATACTGCTGTATATATAGTGGATGAAGGGCTCCTCATACTGCTGTATATATAGTGGATGAAGGGGTCTCCTCATACTGCTGTATATATAGTGGATGAAGGGGTCTCCTGCATACTGCTGTATATATAGTGGATGAAGGGGGTCATACTGCTGTATATATAGTGGATGAAGGGGTCTCCGCATACTGCTGTATATATAGTGGATGAAGGGGTCTCCTCATACTGCTGTATATATAGTGGATGAAGGGGTCTCCGCATACTGCTGTATATATAGTGGATGAAGGGGTCTCCTCATACTGCTGTATATATAGTGGATGAAGGGGTCTCCTCATACTGCTGTATATATAGTGGATGAAGGGGTCTCTCATACTGCTGTATATATAGTGGATGAAGGGGTCTCCTCAACTGCTGTATATATAGTGGATGAAGGGGTCTCCTCATACTGCTGTATATATAGTGGATGAAGGGTCTCCTCATACTGCTGTATATATAGTGGATGAAGGGGTCTCCTCATACTGCTGTATATATAGTGGATGAAGGGTCTCCGCATACTGCTGTATATATAGTGGATGAAGGGGTCTCCTCATACTGCTGTATATATAGTGGATGAAGGGGTCTCCTCATACTGCTGTATATATAGTGGATGAAGGGGTCTCTCATACTGCTGTATATATAGTGGATGAAGGGGTCTCCGCATACTGCTGTATATATAGTGGATGAAGGGGTCTCCTCATACTGCTGTATATATAGTGGATGAAGGGGTCTCCTCATACTGCTGTATATATAGTGGATGAAGGGTCTCCTCATACTGCTGTATATATAGTGGATGAAGGGGTCTCCTCATACTGCTGTATATATAGTGGATGAAGGGTCTCCTCATACTGCTGTATATATAGTGGATGAAGGGGTCTCCGCATACTGCTGTATATATAGTGGATGAAGGGGTGTCCTCATACTGCTGTATATATAGTGGATGAAGGGGTGTCCTCATACTGCTGTATATAGTGGATGAAGGGGTCTCCTCATACTGCTGTATATATAGTGGATGAAGGGGTCTCCTCATACTGCTGTATATATAGTGGATGAAGGGGGTCTCCTCATACTGCTGTATATATAGTGGATGAAGGGGTCTCTGCATACTGCTGTATATATAGTGGATGAAGGGGTCTCCTCATACTGCTGTATATATAGTGGATGAAGGGGTCTCCTCATACTGCTGTATATATAGTGGATGAAGGGGTTCCTCATACTGCTGTATATATAGTGGATGAAGGGGTCTCCTCATACTGCTGTATATATAGTGGATGAAGGGGTCTCCGCATACTGCTGTATATATAGTGGATGAAGGGGTCTCCTCATACTGCTGTATATATAGTGGATGAAGGGGTCTCCTCATACTGCTGTATATATAGTGGATGAAGGGGTCTCCTCATACTGCTGTATATATAGTGGATGTTCTGAAAATGCTGTGAGGTTTATAAAAATAAAAATAGGTTCTGTTTTTTGCTATTGTCGGTTTGGCGTGAAACTCCTTCATGTCTTCATGCGTCTCAGCTCGGAGAACAGAACAGAACAAAGTGTGTCCGGGCGGAGATATCTGCATAGTTGGCCAGCCAAAATACCTTCACTCCTGGGATCCTTGTATTCTGCTGATCTCTCTCTCTCTCTCTCTCTCTCTCTCTCTTTACTCTCTCCTCCTCTCTTTATTTCTTTCTCTCTCCTCTCTTTTTTCTCTCCTTTCTCTCTCTCTCTCTCTCTCTCTCTCTCTCTTCTCTTTCTCTTCTCTTTTCTCTCTTTTCTCTCCCTCTCTCTCTTTCTCTCTCTCTCTCTCTCTCTCTCTCTCTCTCTCTCTCTCTCTCTCTTC